>NW_022107431.1:4114083-4130275 GCF_000313985.2 Echinops telfairi
TCTGTACCGCTGTGCATCGTCTGGTCCAACCAGGTCTGCAAGGCAAAATTGGGGTCCTGGTAGTTGGGGGGAGGAAGCGTTCAAGAACCAGAGGAAGGTTGTGGGCTTCATTATTGCTATACTGAACCCTAAGTGACTCATCTCCCCACTACCCCTCTGCAAGGTATGTCTAGTTGTCTAGAGATGGGCTTTTTTGACAAGTCCGTCTGAAGAACCAGTCATAGAGAAGGGAATCAATTTTTATAAAGTTGAAGGTCAGCAACAGAGAGGAAGATCCTAAACAATTTGGATTGGCACACTGGTTGCTACAGTAAGCTCAAACACAGAAAGAATTTTTAGAACAGCACAGGACTGAGAATTGGATTTTGTTTTGTCTTGTCTTTCGATGGCACACAGCGCTGCGATGAGTGGGAACTGAATGAACAGCCTTTAGCAACCACCACATTGAGATGGGGATGCAATTTTTGTTCTTTGACCATTAATATACTGTAATCCTTTGATGTATTTCTTAATTTGATCTAACGTTGCATACCTACCAGAAATTCCACTTGTGTAAGGTATATAATTAATTTTATATGATGCCAGATTCCACTTTTTAGTGTCTTATTGGAAAATTTTGAATCTACATTCCTAAAGAATATGAGTCCATATTTTCTTACTTTGTGAGCTCCTAGCCTGTCTTTGGTAAGAGAGTCATACTGGTCTCATAGACTGAGTTGAGGAGGGTTTCATGATCTTTCTGGCAGGGGTTAGGGTGATGATTTTGGGATATACTGGTATAAATTTTTCTTTAAATTTTGGCAACATTGACCAGTTCAACCAACATCATAGTAACGCACAAGTTTCCATTGATATATGGATGGTACCTGAGCGTGGGGTGCATTGGCTGGAAATTGGACACAGGTCTGCTACATGAAAGGCAAGAATAGTGAAACTGAACCATCATTTTTCTTAAAAACAAGGCATATATATAATTTTCCCCATATGTTTTTTTCTCATATATATATATATATATATATATGAGAGACATGTTAAAATTCCATGAGAACCCCCTGAAGGCCTTCTCTTTTCTATTTATGTGATTTGCCATAGTTTCATTAGCCTCAGAAATCTGCTGAAGAACAGACTGCTCCACATGGGAAGCAGGCCATGTCGCCAACCTCCACTTCTAGAGGAGATCAGCTTGGAAGCTGTAGCAAAACCTGTTGGCTTCCCATTTATGTTACTCCCTTGATTGGTTTTCAGGAAAAGCTGACAGTGTGTGTCTCTGTAGCCAAGATGATCAGATGATAGCTTGCATTTAGCTGCTACAGCTGTTTTAAGAGGCAATTGGAATCACAGTAGAGCCAAAGCAATTGCTTGTAGGGAACTTAGAAGCAATCCAGAAATCACAGAAAACAATCCTGCTGCAGATCTCTGAAGGTTGCCATAGACCATCCACAATCTCTGTGGGGACTCTTGTGTGTCTGGTGAAGCCAGAGGTCTGTGTTGTCGTATCAGCAACAGGAAGCAGTAGAAAGTGGGGCAAACACTTGATGGTAGGGACCTGAGCCCTAAGACCCGTAAGTTCTCAAAGCCAACAAGCAGTCGAGAGCTCACAGGAACTTAAAGACTAGTTGTGAAGTTGATTTGATAGTTCTCTAACATCCTGTATATAATTTAAAGTAAGAAAATATAATTAAACCACATCCTGGGGATGCATTTTTATTTTCTGTAAATCCTACAAGCCATACTTTCAGAGTCATTAAGAAAAAGGAGGAACTTCATATTTCATGGAAAAACCTTTAGTTTTCCAAGTTTTAAAAATTGTGGTTTGGGTGATAATTTACAGAGCAAATTAGTTTCCCATTCAACAATTTATATATATTTTGTTTCAGAATCTTGATTGCAACATCTACAAATGTTGGAGTACTCTTTCTGCTTTCTCTAAGAGCTCCTGCCTCAGACATTCCTTCTTTTCTGCCTGTGTTACTCAGGGTAGACTAAAGAAACAAATTCAGGGAGACTCATATGTGTATAAGAAGGAGCTTGACTATTGAGAAAACATGCCAGCCCAGGCCAGATCAAAACCCTAGGTCTGATATTAGCCTATATGTCTGACACCAATCTATAAAGTCCTCTTCAGACTCACAAAACACATGCAATGAGCCAAATGCAGGAAGATCACTGGTCAGTGGGGTGCAAATTCTTGTGGATCCAGTGGAGGTAGAAGCATCTCAGCGCTGGCAGGGATCTCCAGGTGACTCCTCCAGTTCCCAGGGCAAGGTGTCTATCAGCTTAGTGCCATGCTTCTTGTCAGTAGAGCATCTCTCAGGGAGTGAGCAGAGAGAGAGAATCTCTCCCACCTCCAAGGAGTAAATACAGAAATCCCCAGAATCCTTGGGAAGGTCATGCCCACACAGAGGCCTCATTGGATATATTCTGATTGACAGTTTAGACGCCATTCCAGCACTCTTAATCCTCAAATGCACACCAGATTATGTGACTAGCACACTGCCCCTCCTGTCTTTGTTTTTGGCAAATGCAGTCTGGGTGGTCTCGAAGGGTGCTTGTCTATGGAAGTGGTTCCTTCCGGCTGCTCTTCTTCCCAGTGTAAGCCAATCACTGGGACTGGACTCAAGAGAGACGGCTTAGTTCCAGGCTTCAGGAGGATGAAGGGCCATGGTTGGGAGTGTTCCACTCTTTATCAGAACAGTCTCGTGTCTTTATGATCTTTATTTGATTCCACACTTTGCACTGGAGCCCTTTAGGTTCTGCCGTTGTGATCCTTCTGAGCGGTCAGTAGCATCGTCTAGTTCTCGTTTCAAAGTTGTGGAGACTGAGGATCACTGGGCCTATTAGTTCTTTGGACTAATCATTTCTTTGTTTCTTTCATTGTCTTCACTTGTCTTTGCTCCAGATGCAGTAAGACACCAATAGATGTGAGTTTTTGTGCCACTAGGCACTACACAGGAAAGTAGAATAGAGAGAGTCATCTTTATGGACTAAAACAAAATAATACAAGACAAAAACATCCTTAAATTTCTTAGGAACTAGGCAGTGGCCTTACTAAGAACACATCGGCAGTGAACATTGCACCAGCATTTTTATCTTCTGAATCTCAAGATTGAGTTTTGCTTTGGACATCAATTATGCTTCTCAGGTTTGAAAGAATAAATAGGCTTATTGCTGAGTCAATATATATTGACAATAATGACCAGTAAGTAAGTAATCTAAATGCATAGGACTGTATTTGAACTAATGGAAGAAGCTGTTGGCGGTAGGGTGGGAGAAACTTACCTTGTCTTCTGCAGCACACAGGGGATTTGAAAAGTTCAAAAGCCAGTGTGACGTCTGACCAAGAAGGGACCCACAGTGAATTTTTAGACTTGAGCATTCTAGTTATATACAATTTTCAGTCCAGAGAAATAGATTTTGCCATTGAAACAAATTAAATATATATGCGTATAATTAGATTACTTTCCACGTAACAGCAGTAAAGTTTTCGGTTCTCCTTGGGAACTTTTCAGCCTTTGACTACTACCAACTTTGTACCCGAGTTTATTAAGGGTATGGGATAGTACTAAAATGAATAAGATGAGTCTCTGTTCTCAGAATCCATATCTAGAAGGAAGCTAGACATGCAAACCATTTGTAAAAGTATATTATTAAGGGAATTAGAGACTAAAGAGATGGAGGAGCAGAGTAATTGGAGTAAAAAAGGCACTTTTGAATGAAAAAAATCAAGAAAGTCCTTATACTACAGAGAAAAATCACAACAGGTTCTCAATGAAGAACAAGATTTCATTATGTCGAAGAAATGGAAATTCTAGATTTTTATAAAATCAAATGAAGACATAAATGAGGATGGTGGGACTTGGACTTGATTTCTATGGACCAGTGATCTGGAAATCAAAGACGGATGATGGATTTCTGAAAAGCCAGCCTGTGAGACCCTATGAAGCGCAATTCTGCTCCCACCCACATGGTGTCACTGTGAGGTGGGAATCAAGTCTATGCCAAGTGATTTGCCCCCATTTCTTGCTAGGGAGCCAAAATAAAGGAGAAGCTGAAAAGCAACAAACCCACATGGAAGAAGCACAACAGCCTGTGTGATCATGAGGTGTCGATTGGATGGGGTACCAGGCATCAGAAAACCATAAACAAACAAACCACAGCCATATGATTGAGAAGAGAGGGGTGTAGCAGAGACCCAACACCCATCTCTAGACTATGGGACATCCCTCAAGAAGGGTCACAAGGGAAGGATAGGTCAACTAAGATGCAGAATAGCACTGATGAAACTCACAATATTCCTCTGGTTCCTTTAGGCCTTCTCACCCCCCACTATCATGACCCCAACCCTGCCTGTCACTGTGGGCTAGAAGACTGGAGCATGTACACAGTTACAGGTAAGAGATAAGAGCTCAGGACACACGGAATCCCAGAACAGAAATATGAGTAGTGATACCAGGAGGGTAGGGAGAAGGTGGGGAGAGGTGGGGAACAAGGGGGAAGCGATTCCAATAATCGAAGCATAAGCACACACACATACACACAAGCGTGCGTGTGTGCGCACACACACACACACACACTAATACCAGGGGGCAAGTAACAGAAACCATGGGGAAAGGGAAACAGTGGTTGGTATAAGATATGAAAACAATAATAATTTATCAAGGGGTCATGAGGGTGGGGGACAGGGAGGGAAAAAAAAGAAGCTGATACTAAGGGCTCAATAGAAAGTAAATGCTTAGAAAATAATGATGGTGACATATGTACAAATATGCTTGATACAATTGATGGATGGATCATTATAATTAAGAGCCCCTAATAAAATGATCTTTTAATAAAAACAAATTCTCCCAACATCAAAAAAAGGAGCTGAAATAGAAAGAAAGCCAGAGTGTTCTATGTATATCAGTTCCACTGTATATAAATTATGTCTTATCAGTCCCAATTACCTGTCAGATCTCTAATTTCTTTTAAACCCTTCTATAAAGATAGTGTTAAGACTAGCAATTAGCCAGCATGTTCGTGAGGATTAGACTCAGGAAGCACAGCTACAGTTTCGCTACACTTTAGCATCGGAGGTCCTGAGCTGCACCAAAAATAACGTTTGAAATTCTGTACTCTGTAGGTCACCAGGACGGAGGGTAGTGACCTGTCCCTGAGGACTCTGTTGTCCCTGAGACGAGCTCTGGAGAGCGAAAGTACACGCAGTGGTGATTGTACTGAAGATTCGACTCCAAAACCATTGTCCTCTGCCGTCGCAGCTGTAAGAAGCGCTCAGGGGGACTGTGATGCTATTAGTCAGACAATGAAGAATGAATTCCATCCTGTAGAAATCAACTATTAAAAGAGAGTGCAGCAGTTTGGGATATACACACAAGGTTCGCCATTGCCTTGGTTTGCCCTCACGATGGCCGAGGTGTCAACATTCATTTTCGCCTCTGTCTAGATGTTCACTGTAAAAAGTGCTGATCCTGAATAATCTGTTTTCTGTAGCAGAAATCTCACATGTAGCAGAAATCTGGGAAAGCAGATCTGTCAATATGGGGCAGGAATAGGATGGAACAACAGGTCAAAGTGGGCAGTGGGTCCCTCCGAAAGGGTGGAGTGGACAGCCGGTGAGTCCATTCAAGGACAATGTGGCTTTATGTTGCTAGGACTTGCAATTTCTATACAAACCAAAGCGTGCATCCTCTGTGTGTGAAGTCTATGAACATTTAAAGATTGGCACTTCATTGCTTCATACGTGCGAGCATAAAAAGAGCCAGTGGGTGTCTGTGGGGGGTCATATGCACAGGAGACCATTTGAGTCGTTCAATCATGAATAGTCATTCGGTGTCATTCTGGAAACATCAGTGGACACCAGAAAGTCATTAGCGGGAGTTGGGAACATAGCTTCCACTGTCCGGCCTTCTCATATATATGAATGGCCAGAGAACTAAAACTCCTGCACCCCTTTACATCAGACTTGGTATCCTTCTCCTTCATTAAAAACAAACAAATAAAGCTTTGGGTTAACAACAATAAAGCAGTAATATTTAGATCAAAGTCTAATATATAATTTAACTGTGTAATTATTTCCCTTGAGCTCTTCAATTCCTAAAATAATGTCAGTAAATGTTAGTGGTAAAAGGCTTCCAGATGAAACCACACTGTCTAGCTCTGTCTCTTACTCGGGCAAATAGAACACAGCAGACCAGGAGACAGGGCCTTTCAGCGCTTCTGAGACTGGTTCTCAGATACCTGCTGTCCCAATCCATCCCAGGAAGCCCATCTCCACCAGGTGCACAACACTGGCCCAGCCTCCAGGATAGGAGACCAGTTTCCTCACCTGAAGGCCTTCTCTGCCAGCCTGGAAGCACCATGGACATTGGATTTACATGCACAATTGAGCTCTACCAAAGACAAGGAGCCACCCAACTGAATATCACGCACAACTGTAAGCTAAATGAGAGCTGATGTTGCTCAACCACTCTCTCTCACAACCATCAAGTCAGGTCCAACCCACAATGGCCCTACAGGGCAGAGAACTGCCCTTGTGGGTTTCCAAGACTGTAACTCTTCACAAGAGTGGAAAGCCTGTCATTCTCCAGCAAAGTGACTGGTGGTTTTAAACTGCTGACCTTGTAGTTAGCAGCCCACTAAGTAATCACTGCACCACCACCAGGGTTCCCAGCCACCTGATACTCCCCCAGACCTCGAAAGGCAGTGGGCCTGCATTTACATACAAACAGAAGGCTGAGTCGCAGATGTGCTGCCCATTACCTGCCAGAATTAGCGGAAGGTCAGCATTCCTAGAGACAGTGGCTGGCCCAGCATTGACTTTGTCTTTTAACACCATCAAAATCGTCCACTGTCATCCATCAAGTCCTCCTCTTAGCCACCATATACAGGGTTTCCAAAGCTGTTCATCTTTAAGGGAGCAGCTATCCTCTGCTTTCTCCATGGGAACAGTGTGTGGATCAGAACCCTCAGAGTCAGGGTTGGAACCTCTGATCTTGTGGTGCAACATTTGCACAACATCACCAACGAGGCTCGTTTTAAATGTTCAGGGCACCAAATACATTTCTTTGACTGATCTTGATGTGCCAGTTACTGTACTCAGGATACAATTTCTTACAACATTAAAAGGGGAGGTTTCTTTATCCAAAATTTTGGATATTCTTAGTCTCATACATTACATTACTGTCATAATATGACACGAGGCGTGACACTGAAAGCAGTAATTAAAGATAAGGTGACGTTCTTCAGTTTGAGCAGTTAGGATATGTGCTTCTACCTGGATATTGCTTATCAGTCAGAGGCATTTAGGACATAAAGTGGAAAATCAGAGTAATTTGAAAACATACAAAGTTCTGTTTGTTTCATAAAGTGTGCGTCTATTTTTATTATATTCACCACACAAGACGGGACTGAGTGTGGCTCTGCTGTGCTGCCCAGAGGTCCACTGTGAGTCAGAACTGGCTCGACAGCACCCCTGCCAACAACATGCGGGGATACGGGAACTGAAAGATCATAAAGTCCACTTTAAATGCAGAGCAGCCTTTTCTCAGCAGAATGAGAGGGGCGAAAACCACAAGATGAACAAGACGCAATCGTTTAGCCTTTAAAACTACAGGTCATTTCAACATACGTCATCCTCATCGGGAAGAATAGAAGGAATCTTATCTACCAGATAAGACATAACCAACCTTGCAGGAATTTGTTTCCTACGAAAAGGAAGTAAATTTTAAAAAATGCAGTACTCTCTTTTATACTCAATTATTTGGCAAACCCAAACTTTGGGATTCTTTCTCAAGTTCACATATCTTTTGTTCATCTGTTTATTCCTAGGGGGACAATTGGGCTGAGCCAAGTTAACAGTTTTATTTATTTTTACTATAATCTTATCCATTCATCATGTATGTCTCTATTTCTTATAACTCAGAAATTAGTAGGTTTATCAGCCACCCTACTCAAGTATGACCTATTCCACATAGGACCTATTCCACATAGAATAACAGTAACTTCTTGCAAGCCACGCTCATACATGTATAAACTTAAAAGCTCACTTCCACCAAGGAGATTCTGACTGATAGCTCCCCGTAGAAAAGGGTAGAACTACCCATCTGGGTTTCCGAGACTACGTTTTTGGAAGCCCAGTCTTTTTCCCAGTGAGTAACTGGAGGCTTTGAACTGCTGATCGTGTGGCTAGCATCCGATAGCAGATAGCCAACAGATAGCCAGTGTGCCACTAGGTTCTCCTTATCGACATTCATCGGGTCCAGAAGCTCAAGATACGTTTTGGAATGACACAATCTAATATACAACCATAATAAAGGGAGTATTTGGTTCTCAATCTGCCTCATTCTTTGGTTTTATTTCTTAGTTATTTCAGAATTTGGACAAAGAAGATGTACATTATTTGTTGGGTCTCATTGAATCAAAAGGTTTGTTAGTCTGGGTAGAGTAGAGAAATAAAATTCATAGGCCATCATATGTGTATCAGAAAGAGTTTTATATAAAAGCAATTGAAAATTGAGAAAACATCTGAGCACAGTCCAGATCAAGTCTATAAATCCAATATTAGCCCACATGTCTAATCCCAATCTATAAATTCTTCTTAGACTCATGAAACACATGCAATGACACCGAATGCAGAAAGATCACAGGCCAGTAGGTGTAAGCACCCGCAGGGGTCTCCATGTGGTTCTTTTGGCTCCAGAGCTCTGACTTCATCAGAGTAGCTCAATCAGGCTCATTGTCAGTAATGTCTGGAAGGGCTTAAGCTATTATCTCCTTAGCGCCTCTAAATGAGGTCATCAAGCTGTGACCTGATTGGCAGGCCAAACTCGGCCCTTCAGTTGTAAGTCTTAAATTGACGACAGATTATATAACTACCACAGAAAGGAAGATATATGAAATAATAGGAGTGGTCTTATTCAATTTGATTTTTGAAGAAAATTACCTGTAGTCTCCTACAATGACCATAATAGCATTATCCAGTCTGCAACTGCAAATGGTGGCTCTGAGCTTTCTTCCTCTGGTTCACAAGCAAGCCAGCAAAAGTGCTCCATGATTGAAATAATTTGAGGGGAGGAAGATTATATTTAAATGATCCTTAAAAAGAAGGCAATCTATTAAGTCAACTAAACCATTTAAGGAACAGTTTGGTGCATGAGAGATGATAACATAAGTGCATGAATATTCCATAATGTCATCTTCTCAACTGCCTTCAGAACAGAATTTAAAAGCACAGAGGTTTTTGAAAATGTAATAAGTAAACAGAGGAATTCTGGTGTATCCAAATCGGAATATGGAAAAGCAACATGCAACTAGTTTGATTCAACAAATTTAGTCAGTGCCAATTATACATATTTCCATACAAAGAAAACAAAAAATGCTCACAATTGCAGCAATAGGCAAAATAATGATAGAGAAATAATTCAAGTTTGTAAGAATTTTATTTTACCTGGGTTCACAATCAATATCCACAGAAGTAGCACACAAGTAATAAAATACTGTATTATATGGGGCAAGTCTTTTGTACAGGATTTCTTTCCTGTTGTGGTCCTTTTGAGGTTCACAACATCCTTCATATTTCACATAAGAAGGAGTCGATGCAGAAACGCTACTCAGCAAAATGGGACTTATCTCAAACTCACCTGGACCAGGCTTATGAAACAGATTTACTATCGTGAATAGTCTCTTGTGAGAAGGGGCAGATGGACCACTAAGGCAAGGTTATGAAATTGGTGGTTTGGGACTTTGGTTCAAATCTCTGGCTTTGAAGGTGCCCAATAAATGGTGACCATATATTTACTATTTTAATGTTTTCCTTGCTTTCTTATGACATGTATTAGTTGGGTAAGCATGATTCTGACTTTGTGAATCGGTGTTATTGAAGTTTTGCCTTATCACCAATCCTCGCTGTTTGTGGAAGTAGTGTCTAGTAACTTATGAATTTAATATGTATACATTAACAATTCATGTACTTCTGTTTGAAAATCCAGCCTATACATGTATAATTCCCTTTTCTCAACAGTGTTTTAAACTCTATACGACTGGCTAAATTAATGATATTAAAATGTGTTAGTCAAGGGAGACTAGAGAAACAAATCCAGAGACACTCATATGTTTAAGAGAGAACTTTATATCAAAGAGCAATTGTACATTAAGAAAACATCCCAGCCCAGTCCAGGTTCAGTTCATAAATCTGATATTAGCCCATAAATCCAATATTAGCCTATATGTCCATTGCCAGTCTATAAATTCTTCTTCAGACTTATGTAGCAAATGTAATGATGTTGAATGCAGGAAGAAAGATCACAGGCCAGTGAGTGGAAAGTCTTGTGGATCCAGTGGTGGTAGAAGCATCTCAGCACTGGTGTGGATCTCCACGTGCCTCCTCCAGCCCCAAGGCTCTAGCTCCATCAGCATAGCATATCTGGCTTGTCAGCCAAAAAAGGAAGCAGAGAGAATGGGTGTCCTGCCTCCAGGGAAGAAGACAGGAGTTCTCAGAATCCTCAGGAGAAGGTCACGCCCACACAGAAGTCTCACTGACTACAACCTGATTGACAAGCTAGACTCCAGCCCTGTGCAAGTTGACAGTAGATTATGTAACTGCCAGATATAGGTAGAATTACATTATACCCTACAGGATGATTTCTTATGTTTTCTACCATAACATGATAATGATTCCTCTAAAGTGAACAAGAGACATATGTAAGTCATAGATATATGAATGAATTGAGGGATCATTCTTAATTCTGTCATTAATTTCCAATCTAAGAAAAATTATTTCTCATGACATGGCTCTATTTAATACTCATCCTCATGAAGAGATCCTTGAAACTAAAGGTTCTATAGCAAAGTGTGGTGAAGAATCCAGATGATGCCCAGCTTTCAGAAAGAAGAGGCTTTGGAATTTAAAGACTTGTCTTAAAACAAGCAGCTGTTTAATAAGGCTTCAGCTAAGTCCACATGGAAGAAGCACATCAGCTTGTGTTATTCTAAGATTTTAAATAATCAACTCCAAACCTGAAGAAGGGAATGGTATCAGAGCTGAAATTCTGAACACCCAGTATGCAGAAGGCTATGGATGACGCAGGAGCCCACATTCTATTTCCAGGGTCCACACCTGGATTAAGCTTCAGGCGAATCCCCTCTGACTAGTCAAGGGTTATGAATAGCTTTGCTATCAGACAAAGAGCATTGTAAAGTTGATTATAGCAGATGCCTTTAGGTTAAAACCTTGTCATTTGATCTCCCTTTTGACTCACTTTAAAGTTGTATCAGTATTAATATTTTTGCTTGAAGGTTTTCTGGGTTTGATTTTGTTATTGTTGGTGTTTTCTTGTTTTGTTTGTTACATTTGTCTGTTTGCATTCTGTTGGTGTTTTCTATGTGTTTCGTTATATGAACAGGTAAATCTATAGAGACAGTAATTGAATTAACAATTTCCTAGAGACATAGGAGGGAAGTGGAATGGAAATTGGAAGCTACAAAGAATATGAGACAGAAGAAAGTGTTATGAAATTAATTGTGGTGACGATTGTACAACTCTTCTTAATATGATTGAAGTATTAAATTGTGTGATATGTGAACTATATGAGACAATAAGGCTATTAAAAATAAATTAATTAAATAAAATGTTCCTTATGACAACAGCAAAAAAAAAATTATCTTGGAAGCATTATAAAGCAAAAGCATCATTTTGAGGACTGTGGTGTTCCTTACCGAAGCCATGGTATTTTAGTTTTCCTTTTAAACTTTTATTTAAATTGATATTTGAGTGAAAGTTCACAAGCAAATTGGTTTTCCATTCAAGACTTCATACACATCTTATATCATGACATTGACTCTAGTCCATACAACATAAGAATATATGCATTTGAATTGTCATTCTGATGAAGAATCTTGATAGTACTGTGGACGACCTAAAGAATCAACCAACATGTCTTGGAAAATCATAGATTGCTCCTTAGAAACAAGAATGCAAAGACTTCATGTCAACATACTTGGACATTTTATCAAGAGAATTATTCCCTGGAAAAGCATATCATGCTTGGTAAAGTGGAGGGCCAGCGAAAATTGAGGAAGACCCTCAAGAAGATGGACTGGAATGGTGGCTGTAACTATGGTCCCAAGCCTCCAGGCCCAGTGACTCATTTCCCCAAGATGTTTAGTTATGGCTAAGAAGATCACATACTTTTGTACCAGGTTAGCAGATCCCTGGTTGAATAGCGGTTTACAGGTAGGACTGTCAACTGCAAGGTCAGCAGTTTGAAACCCCAGCCCCTCTGAGGGAGAAAAACAGGACATTCTACTCTTGTAAATAGTTACAGTCTTGGAAATTCATAGTTCAATCCTTTGCTATAGAGTTGCTATGAGTTAGATTCAACTCTATGGCAGTGAGTTTGGTTAAGTTTTGCCTCATGTTTTCTCTGCTGTATCAATAGACATGTTTATCGTACATATAAAGAGATCCCCATCTATGTCCAGGAGCACTGAGGTCCTTCTTGCTGACTCATACTTATTTAGCTTGACTGTCTGCCTGTGGACCCAATGATAAATTTGCTAAGACAGATGAAACAGAAATGTCTATGTCCCAGTGTTTGCCTTTTCTGCCTGTAACTCTTCTCTTTCATTAGTGGTGTTGTGCTGAGCATTTCCTTATTGAGTTGCCTTTCCCATCATGCAAATTTACAGTCTATTTTCTAGTCAGAGATGTTCTCCTTCCTTCCTACTCCTGGTAACCATCAACTTACTGTGCTTTGTGTAAACATTTCCTGGATGTGGTATCATAAAGGACTTAGAAAACATTGGTCTTGAACAATAAACTTAGACCTTGACACGAAAAAAAAAAAAAAAACATTGGTCTTTCTGTGTTGAGTTATGTCACACAGCATCATGTCCTCTAGACTTACCCACAAGGTGAAATATGTTGCAGTTTCGTCATTATTTTTGAACACTGCATTTGTGTGTGCACCATAGTTTGCTTTTCCACTTGTTACTTGGTACTCACTTAGGTTACATTTACCTCTTTGTTATTGTGAGCAATGCTGCCATGGACAGGGGCGTGCATATATTTTTCTGTGTCCTGGATGATGGTTTTAAGATATAGTTAGTAAATCTGTTGGCGTTTGCATTTTCGCCTTTTTAAGAAAGCACCACACCATTTTCTACAGTGGTTTCACCACATTATAATCCCACCAGCAGTGAGTGCACGAGTTTCCCTCTTCCCACACCCTCAGCAATATTGTTGTTTTCCATCTTATTGAACTTTGCTGTTATTGCTTGGGTGAGATGATACATTGTCTTCATTTTGATTTGCATCTCATGAGTGGCTAATAATTATTAGCATTTCTTTTTGTGTTTGTTGGCTATCTGAATATTTATCTCTTTGCTGTGAAAGCATAGATATTCCCTATAAATTATTTGAGATTAATCCTTCTCACATATGTTTTTGCCAAATATTTTTCTCCAGTCTAAATGTTATCTTTTTTATCCTTTGGAGAAAACTTTGATGTGCATAAGTGCTTAATTTTAGAAGGTTCCAGTCATCTATTAATTTTCTGCTCTCTATATATTTTTGTTACATTTGATCATCTGTATATGCTGTGAAGTATTGCCCCTATTTTTCTTTGATGATATTTATAGTTTCAGTTTAGCATTTAGGTCTTTGACCCGTCTTTTTAGTTTTGTACATAATATGAGCTGTGGATCTTGTTTCACTTTTCACTAAATTGATACTTTCTTTTCTGGTGCTTTATTGCCTTGTTTTGATATCAAGGTTATTCTTGCTTCATAAAATGGATTAATGCCACCTTTTGTTGTTGTTCTTCTGGAATAGTTTTAGTAGAATTATTGTCAGCTCTACTCTGTCTGATTATATGGCAGATTTAAGCAGTGAATGTGTGTGTGGTAGAATGGGGGGAAAGAGGGGTTTCGATGATTGATCCAGCTTGTCTTTTGTTGAGTCTGTTCCAATTTTCTACCTCAGATACTTGTAGTTCAGGAGGGTTGTGAGTTTGTTTAAATGCTTCCATTTGTTTTAGATTTTCATTTTTTTAGAGTACAAGTTTTTATTGTTATTGTTAGGTGCCTTTTAATTGGCTTCAGTTCACAGCAACCTAATTCACAAACAAAGAAACACTGCCCAGTCCTGGGCCTTCCTCACTATTGTTCTTATGTTTGAGCTCAATGATGTAACCAGTGTGTCAATCCACCTCTTTGAGGGCCTTCCGCGTTTTCACTGCCCCACAACTTTATGGAGCATGATGTCCTTCTCCAGGGTCGGGTCTCTCTTGACAACATATTCAAGATGCATGATATGAAGCCTCACCATCCTTGACTCTAAGGAGCGTTCTAGGTGTCCTTCTAAGACAAATTTGTTTGTTCTTTTGACAGTCCATGGTATTTTCAGTATTCTTCACAAGCACCACAGTTCAAATTCATTGATTCCTCTTTGTCTTGCTTATTCAATGTCCAACTTTCACAGGCATATGGGACAATGGAAAATTCTATGTTTGGGGTTAGGGGCATCTTAGTCCTCAAAGTAACTTCTTGCTTTCAACATTTGAAAGAAATCGTGTGCAGCAGATTTACCCAGTACAATGTGTCCTTTGATCTGTTGAGTGTTGCTTCCGTGATGGTGGATCCAAGCAGAAGAAAACCCTTGGCGACTTCAACCTTCCCTCCATTGATCGTGATGTTGCCTATTAATCCAGTTGTGATTTTGATCTCATTTAGTGAATTGTAATCCACACCAAAGTCTGTGATCCTTTATCTTCATCAGCAAGTAAGGTTGTGTCATCTGAATACTGCAGATTGTTAATAAGTATTCTTCCAATCTTCATGTCACACTCTTATTCATAGAATCCACTTTTATGATATTTTATTATGATTGTTCTGTTGTGACATTATCCTTTTATTCATTAGTATTATTTGCACGTTTAATTTTCTTTCTTTAATTTGCCAGTGGTTTGTAAGTTTTATTAATTTTTTGAAGAAGCTTCTAGACTTTTATTCTTTCAATTTAGTTACTCACTTATATCTGTTCTAATCTTTGTTATTTGTTTCCTCACAGAAATTACAGACATTTTTGTTACTCTTTTTTTCTAATTGTTGGACTTGCGGGGTTAAGGATTGATTCTGGTTTTTTCTTCTTCGATATGTACAATTATTTTTGTATGTTGACACTGATCACTGTTTTTCCTATATCCCAATCATTAGCATGTTGTTTTATTTTAAAGATTTTATTTCACATATAATATCTTATATAATTTCACATATAATATCTTATATAATATATCATATCTTATATATATTCAAAATAATAATTTTTTATTATTTTGGCTATCGTGATTATTGATTCAGCTCAACATCATAGTGCCGTATGTACACTAGCACAAAAGACTTCAAGTCCTGCACCATACTCATAGTCGTTCCTGTGTTTGGGTTCGTTCTTGAAGCCACTGTGTCGATGGTCAACCCCTCTTGTGGAGGGCCTTCCTCTTTTTCGCTGAACCTTTCTTTTCCCAAGGATGATGTACTTGTCCAGCGACTGGTGTTTCCTGATGACGTGTCCAAGCCACATAAAATGAAATGTTATCATCCTTGCCTCTAAGGAGCATTCTGACTCTTTTTTTCTAAGATCACGCTGTTATTTTCTTCTGGTCGACCACGGTGCTTTAAACGTCCCTAGCCCAGGCTATCACTCAAGTGCACCTGTGCTTCTTTGGTCTTCCTCCTTTATTGTTGAGATTTCACATGCATATGACGTGATGGACAGTATTGTCATTTCTTCAGGAACACTTTATCCTCAAAATGGGAACATTTTACCTCAAAAAGCCATTTTATTGGGAGCTCTTACTGATATGGAACCATTCCATAGTCCAATTTTATCAAGCAGTATTGAACAGTTGTTACCACAATCAATTTTGAAGCATTTCTTCTTTCTTGAACTCCTTGATGTCAGCTTCCTTTTATGCCCCGCCCCCACCCTGTAAGCGTACCTGTCCGGAACCTTTATTCTATTTGTTGTCTCTATTGGCTCACCAATCTTGGGTTTCATACACCCCAACCAGAAAAAACATATAACAACAATTTAACAGGCCTATGCACAATGACGAAATCGCTCAGAGATAAACCCCACTATGAAAAACAAGCAAGCAAAACACACACACACACACACACACACACACACACACACACACAC
>NW_022107431.1:4130375-4184924 GCF_000313985.2 Echinops telfairi
TCTCTTCTTTTCTTTTCTAATTACTCAGGGAAATAACAAACAAGCAAAACACACACACACACACACACACACACACACACACACACACACGTGCGCGCAGTATTAAAAACCCGATCAGTCCCAAAATATACCAGAGGGGCGATCAAGTGACACAGTTTTAACCATTCAAGTCAGGCTTTTAATTTTGATTGAGGGAGGGGAATAACGTGATTACCAGAGAGGATTGGAGAGATGGCTATTGGAGATTAAAGTGGCATCTTTTATCTTTAATACTTTAACTATGTTTGACGCAGCCTATTTTCCCAATGTAATAATATGTAGTTTGATTTCTTGAGTGGTATGTCTATGATCATTGATTGTAAATCTATGAATCTTGATAACTTGAATCTTTTCTCCATTTATCATAATGTCTATTGGGATAGTTGCAAATGATAAAAAAATTTTTTTCTTTACATAATTTATCCTTATTGAAGGCTGTAGTCTTTGATCTTCTTAGTAATTGCTTCACGTCTTCTTAACTTTTAGTGCAAGGTTGTGTCTTCTGCATGCTGTTAATCAGTCTTTCTCCAAAACCAATGCTATGTTCTTCATATAGGCTAACATCATAGATATTAAATAAGTATGGTGAGGGATAGAATCCTGATACAAACCTTTCATGATTCAACTGTGCACAGTAGCAGCATTCCTTTACTCTGAATGATTGTCCCTTGATCCATGCACAAGTTCTGCATGAACACAATGAAGTGTTCTGGAATTCCAATTCTTCTCAATGTAATTCGTAGTTTTTTATCATCTATGTAGTTTAATACCTTTGCATTGTCAATAAAACATCAGTAAATATCTTTCTGGTATCCTCTGCTTTCACCTAAGTTCTACCTGACATTAGCAATGACATCTCTGTACCACCTCCTTTTCTGAATCTTGTTTCAATTTCTGGCATCTCCCTGATGATGTACTGCTGCAACAATTACTGAATTATCTCCAGTAAAATATTACCTATTTGTGATATTAACTATATTATTCTACAATCTCCACACCCTCCTTCCTCATCTTTCTTTATAATGGGCACAAATATGGATATCTTCTAGTTGGTTGGCCAGGTAGCTCTTTTCCAAATTATCTGACATAGTTGAATGAGCGCTTCTAATGCGTCATCTACCTGTAGAAGCATTTCACTTGGTGTTCTGTCAATTCCTGACCCCCTTTTTATGTTAATGCCTTCAGAGTATCTTGGACTTCTTCCTTTGGTACCATTGGTTCTTGTTCATGCAACCTCTTGCAATACTAGAATAAGGACCAGTTCTTTATGGAATGCATTGTATTCCTTCTATCACCCTTTGCTACTTCCTGTATCATTTAGTATTTTGTTAATATTTTGTCCAGAGTATCCTTCACTATTTCCATTTGAACCTTGATTTATTTTCCCATTCTTTCATCTTGAGAGATGAAACCATGTTCTTTTAAATTAATAGGTATGCATTTATTGATATCATTTAAAAATTATACTTTGTTCTACATATTTTTCTTAGCTAAAATCATCTTATATTTTCTTTTCATTTTTTAATTGTTGATTTTGTGCTTACAAAATCTTTGCTTCCCTTATCTCATTTAGGAAGTTGACTAACCTTTTTTAAGGTTCCTCTGTAGCTTATTCATTTATTTTTCCTACATGTAAAACCGAAAGGTATGGTCCTGCATTTTGGTGAACACTGGACTGCTAACCTCAAGGTCAGAAATTCAATTCCAATGTTAGCTCAGCAGCAAAAAAGCTGTGTCTATCTGCTCCCACAGAGATTTACAGCCTTGGAGACCCTGAATGGGGTCCTTATGAGTCAGAGTCAACTTGATAGCAGTAGGTTTTGTGTTTTTATTTGAAGTTTCAAAAGGGTGTTCTGTCGAGATACCATTCTGCCTTTCTCTACTTTTGGAAATTCTGCAATTAAACCACAGATTTGTTCATGTGGATTTGGAGTCATCATTAACAGATGGAGGCTGCTGGTCTTCTATTTACAGTCTTGTATATTATTTTATTTTTTAGATTCTGTGTTGGCTTTGGGTGGTACTTTGCTGTGTCTTAATCCTAGGTTCTTGCCTGCGGTTGTTGCTCCTCTGTCTGAAGAATTCCCCTTATCATTTCGTGTACTATTTTTACCAATTCCCTTAATTTCTGTTTCTGCTCGCTTCGAGCCACTCTCAGTAATGACTCCACGAGTTGGCGTCTCCCCTCCTGTGTTCCGAAATCACTAGATGCATCCTAAGGCCATCTCTCTTCCATCTCTCCATCTCTCTCCTCGTTTTAACCCCCTCCCCCCTTCTAACTGGTGTTTAATCCAGTTCTTTACTGGGCCGTTGGATACTCCAAGTTCCATGAGTATTATCTGGGTTCCACTCAGTTTTCTGTTCTCTGTTGTAGAGAAATGGGGCAGATTAAGCCACCAGGATCCCTTCATGTCTTTACCAGCCGCGACACTGTCAATCACCTCAGCGTCACGCCAAAGTCGGACAGTGAACAAGGAAGACTGAAGAAGGGGCCATGCCATGTGAGCTTGGTGAAGGATGTGAGCTACTCCATGGACTGCAGGGAGAAGGAGCAAATCCCTCTTAGAGACCTTCTGAGAAGAATGGAAGACGAAACGTTCTTTCACCTATTGTGGACATGTTATTGGGAGAAAGGACATCATGCTTGGTACAATAGAATGTCAATGACAAAGGGAAGGCACTCAATGAGATGGATTGATGCAGTGGCTGCAACATTGGACTTCAATATAACAATTGGGAAGATGTTGATGGACTGAACAGTCTTTAGTTCTGCTCTGCATACAGTCCTTAGGAGTTGAAACCAATGTGTGGCGCCTAACAACAACAATCATTATACATATGAGCCTGGAAGAGGAACACAGAAATAAGTCATAGAAGGAAACGGCACATAAAGAGTTCATTCATTTACAGAAGAAATAAGATATGCACACACAAAATACAAGATTGCTTGCTTTTCACAACGAGTGTTTCAGCATTAAGGATGTTTGGAGAAAGAAAAGTATTTAAAGTTTGATTTTTTTTTTCATTTTCACAAGGGAGAGTGACCATGCTTAAATGCACAGGGAGAACGTAATCTTTGGCTGATCCCTGAAGAATCAGTAACAGTTCTCTTTGCTGAACAGTTGGGGAGAATCAAAAGGGGAAGCCATGGTGATAAAGCAAATTGCATTAATGCAAATATGACGAGATCTTTTTCTTAATTCCCAGATGAGACAATGCAAGGGATAAAAAATCTCATGGTACAGGAAAGGGCTGCTAATTCCAAGGATGTGAGATTATGCACTGAAATAAGAAATAGGTTTTGAGGGAACATGATATTCATGAGAGACATATGAAATACGGTTTGAATAGGTAAATCCAGACAACTCATAATCGAATTTGAATCTTGAGCTACAGATTACATTGTTTCCTTACGGGAACCACTATTGGGGCTTTTAAGCAAGCCGGTGGCAGCCATGCTGAGGAGCATTGATGCAAGAGGAATGCATCAGAGTGATGCAGAGGTGAGAGCAGCCGGTGAGCTGGGCAGGCGGTCGGACTGGAGCGCGGCTCCACCCCTGGAAAGTTGTCCCTGAGGGTCCAGTGAGCTGCAGCATCCGGGAGATCAGGACGATGGGGACAGACACAAGAATTGTTCAAAGAACAGTAAAAGAAACCACCCATTGACTCACCGATGGAGTGGGGTCCCCAGGTGGTCAAACAGTGAACTAGTAACTATGAACTCAAGGCGGATGTCAGTTCAAATTAACCCACCCTGGTACACTGGGAAGGAAGGCCTGTTCACGTCCTTTCCACAAACGACTTCTGAGAAGTGAAAAGGCAGTCATGGGAAGCCTTTTGGGGCATGTTCTACAATGACAGTCATGGGGTCCCCATGAGCAAAATAAGCACAATGTCAACGGTTTTCTTCTCTCTGTGTGTGTGTGTCTCTCTCTCTCCCTCTATCTCTCTGTGTCTCCTTTTATGTGAGAGATTGATGTGGATGGGTGATGGGAGAAGTCAAGGAAGAAGCTCACTCTAAACACTACCATCTATAAACTACTTAGCTTGTTTCTTCTTGGCACATAACCTATTCGAATCCACCGATTCTTCAAAAAATCAGCTCAACATGCTATCCTCGAATTGATTAAGTATTACTCCTGACTCCTAATTTTAAGGGGCCAAAAGGTACAGGCCTTCATGAGGATGTCTTGAGAGGCATGCTCTCAGCAGTGCCCAGGGCACAAAGTCACTTCCTGATGCTGGGTCTTGCTTCCTCAGCAAGGACACTGATCTCCAGCCCATTTTTCACTTTCCCGGTCAGCCTGCTGAGTTTAATGCAAGTCAGCAAGATTCAGGAAACATCCCACACGGCCGTGTCCCCAGGAGGAACTGTACTTCACGTACGTTGTAACAGGTGGCTCCTAATGCTGGCTCCTTTCCAGTTGAACCCAGGGTTGAGACTGGGAGGCTATCAACTCTTCTACGCTATTCCTATATGCAAATCTGCCAGAAGCACTCGTTGACCACCTGATGGGCTCTCCTAGTGCATTTGTTACTAGGAAATAACAAATTAGACCACTATTTATTTTCCTAAGAAGGCAGAACAAATGGCAGGAGTCAACAGTACGGAGATAGCATGCTAACCTGGCCACTGAAAGTCAGCTTAATTACTTAGAATTTTCAAAGTGCGCAGAAAAGAAATCGTCTCTGATTGGGCTACCAAGAAATAAAGGGATCGAAGCAAGTTGGCTATTATTAGTCTTTTGGCCAATAAACTGATTCCTTGTATGGCAATTCTTGTCATTGAGTTTTCATGGTTCTAGGTTTTCCAGGTGCACGTAAGCGGTAGCTATTTTTTATTGTTATCTCCGCAGGTGAGGCAGGTAGGGTAAAGCCAAACCAAGCCAACTGCCATCACGTCCGTTCTGATTCACAGCGAACCCTCCAGGAGCAATGCCCCGCACTGTTTCTGAGGCTGTAAAGCTCTAAGGATGGAGACAGCCTCATCTCTGTCCAGAGGAGCAGCGGGTGGGTGTGAACAGCCGGCCTTACTGCGAGCACCCAGTGGCATTCATGTGGAATCCATGTGAGACCCACAGGGGTCTGGTCATTTGCATCAGCTCTCACGCAGCATGGCACACTTCCTGACTTATTCAAGGAGGTCCATTTAAAAGTTTCTTTTAAACAGGCCTACTCTTCCATTTCACCCCTGATTGGTGGATTAATGTCCCTCGTTGCCTTTCTTCCCAGGTCTGAAGATGAAGCTTTCGCTGCCTTTTCAAGAAGGCATCGAGGAGCGAATCTGCCATTGATATTTAAGACTTTTGACTCGTGTCTTCAAGCAAAGGGTGGTGTTCAAAGAAGGCAGCGGAGCCCGGAACACCAGGGAGTGGGAGCAGGCCTGGCTAATCCTACAGAGCTCTTACTAAGAGGTTCCAAAAGCAGAGTCATTCTGATAATGGGGTGTGTGGCCCATTATCTCTGAAGGGCTGGAATAAAAGCTGCAATTTTAAAAATGAAAAAATACTCCTGCCATGAGCTGGGCACAGTTCCCAGGGGAAAGTACACCCTGTTCCATCCAAAGAAGACTCTTCCACATGGGTCGCCTTGTCCCCATCTCTCTCCTCTCACGTGAGGATGGAGAATGATTTGAGCTTTTAAAGAACTCCGTGGTACCTGGGAACAAACATGTTTTTAAAAGAAGTATTTGTTTCTAAAGGAAAATAAAACGTACCTTTGCAGGACTTGCAAGATTTTTTTTTTTTAAATGTTGACCCTCTCTCATTAAGCTTAGTGGTCCAACCCAATCAGGGACTTTTCAGAAGGAAGACCTTACAAACTACTTCCCCAAAGTCCCATCCTGAAACAGTTCTCCTTCGTAACCCACGGGGATTCCCCAGTCGGAGTGACCTGTGGCCTCTCATTTGGTTGGGTGTTATATAAGGGGCTAGGGAACCTGTGTGAAAAATTAAGAAAAGACTGGGGAATATTTGCTACTTCCGGCTATGGTGGGTTAATATTTTTTATGACACTGGAAATGCTCCTCAAGCATTGTTTTATTCTTTTTAGATGTTAAACTTGTTGTGAGCTGCCACCAAGTTCGTTCTAACTCATAGGGATGACAGAAGGAACACACCTGCTAGGGACAAAGCAAGCCAGATCCTGCACTGGCCTCGCACCGGGTCTTGTGTGTGAGAGGGCCGCATCACTGTCAAGCCACCTTGTCGAAAGCCTTCCTTCTTTATGGAGCCTCACGTCCTTCTCCGGGGACTGGTCTCTCCTGACACCCTATCCAAAGTACGCCATCCTCGCTTCTAAGGAGCATCTAGTGTCTTACTAGATCCATGAGACACGTGTGACTGCAGTGACCTCATTAACATAGCAAGCATCTCCCACGGAAAAACAACATCAACCATTTTTAAATCTCACGCTATTCCAAGGATTGCGTTCAATTGTGCAAGCATTATAAGGATCGATGAGTGTCAACGCCTCTAAAATCTCGCTGCGTTCCCCCAAATCATGCGCCTTTCAGCAGAATGACTGTCTGCGACCCTACTGCCAGCAGCAGCCAAGGAGGAGTCGTGCATTTCACATGATCTATCTGTCTTCACGAGCCAGCCCCAAACACCGGCAGCCCTCCCCTCTCTCATCAATAGACGTCTGGCCTGCAAGTGCTGTGTGGGTGGTAAGTGCCTATACCTCCTTCTGATGAAAGAGTCCTACAGGGCCTTTGCGAAGAGAGATGCTTTCCTGGCAGCAGAATCATCACTCTTATCTGTAAAGTCACACAACTTCCATCGCAGAGGGTTGCCTGCCTTGGGAATGGGCACCAGCCATCCTTTGTTCCAAGTCCAGTTAGCAGCTCGTGGAATCACACAACAGCCCACACTTCAGGGCATCTGGTCACTGCTGACTTTTATGGAATCTCTTCTCGGTGTGGCACGGACAAGCGTTTAGGTTGATGTAGGATACCAGGAGACTTGTCTCTTTGGCTTCCCGGGCCATGAGGTGAAAATCCAGTCACAGCCAGTCCACACTGGTTCACTCATGACTGATGTGGAGAAATTAGAGCAGAGCCCAGATTTGTAAAATGCGGGTGTTTTGCAACGAGAGATGAAGTGGGGAAAATCACAGGCGGAAATCTTGGGAATGTTAGGGAGAGGCACAGTGGGCCCTTTCAGGAGCTTATGGCAGAGAGTGGGTTATTCTAGGACTGTGGAGAGCTGAACACAGTGAGAGGGGTCACCTGTGGGCAGGGCGGTACTGTTTCTGACTCTGCCCAGTAAGAGTTCTGGTTGCTATGGGACACGGACGCTGCCTTTGTTTGCTAAAGACAGTCAGTGTTTAGCTGAGTGATGACCCAGCTGCTCTGACTGTCTTTCTGGCACTCCCACATTTTACACACTCAGGTCTCTTCCGTTCTCAATGCATGGGCCATACCTAGACCAAAGCCTTATTTCTCAAGGACATGGGCTAGTAGGGCGAGAGGGACATTCAGGAGGCAGGAGAGAAAGGTTTTGCTTGAGAATACATATTGATGGGTTAGCTGCATCCCTCGGAGCCTTGGTGGTCTAGAGAATTCCACACTGGGCTGTGAACTGCAAGCTCAGCCCTCGGAAACCAGCAGGCACTCTGTGGGAGAAAGACTGAAACTCACGGGACAGTTCTACCCTGTCCTATAGGGCCACTAGGAGTCAGCACCCACTGATGGCACTGAGTTTGGTATGGTTTTTAGAGAGCTCAGCTACTAGGCAGAGCCCAGCAATTCCAGCCCACCACAGTCGCCTTGGAAGCAGGAGCTGGGGATCCCCTTAAAAGGGTCATATGCTCTGTGTTAGACAGGGTTCTCTGGAGCGAGAAAACCAAATTGCTGATAATTTAATATATTTATTTATAAAGATAATTAGATATATAACGAGAAATGAACTGTTAAATCATATACAGATAAATATATAATACAAGAAATAAACAGTTAAATAAGAAACCACTACAAATGGCTCAGTGCAACTCATGTCCATGAGAGAAAGTTGAGAGACTAACAGTCCTTCTAGTCTAGTCTGATGCCAGATCTTCCTCTACTTGTGGAAAGAGCTAAGCAATGTCAGCACAGCAGCCAATCACAAGGCAGGTCACCAACCGCCAGTCCCCAGCTCCAGAGAAGTCTTAAAGGGACCTCAACTCACAGTGACACAGTCCACAGGCTAGGCGTCCCACAGGTAGTGTAGCCTTTAAATTGAGGCACAGGACAAGCAAGGCAGCCGCACACCGGTCCGATGATCACAGAGCGAGAGACAAGAAAGGCAAGGCTCACCAAGCCATTTATCTCTCTTGCCTTCAGTTAATCCCACTTGTGTTTATCGGCCAGGCTGGCACAATAAACTATCTCATGCTCACAAACGCAAAGAAGCAGTTCTCCGTAGACACAGGATCGCCATGAGTCTGAATCAAGGTGGTAGCAGTCCTAGTCCTTAACCAGTGCTGTCAAAACCTAAACACCACACGAGACTGGCTGTCATGAACAGAAATGTGTTTTCTCACAGTGAGGAAGACAAGAAGCCAGAATTAAGGACTTGGCTCTAGGAGAGGCTTTGTCGTACTGTGGGCTGTGGAGGAAGTTCCTTGTCTCCTTTCCACTTCTACTGCTCGGTCATCTCCTTGTGGCTTGGGATCCATCTTTTGCCACCTTAGCTTTGCTTCTTTTATGTCTCAAAAGAGATTGGTTCAACACATCCACTCAAATGCTGGCTTATTGGCATGACCAAGAAAACCCATTCCCAAGTGGGATTACGTTCACAAGTACAGGGTTTAGGATTTCAATCCATTTTCTGAAGGGATACAATTTAATTGGTAAAAGCAACTGACGCTAAGAATGTATTTCTGATGCAATCCTAAATCTTGTTATGGTATGGCGATGTGGCCCTTTTTGCAGGAGTGGGTGACCCTGGAGTGTTGAAAAGTCTGCTGTGTTAAGTCAATTTATGCTGATGGAACAAGGCCAGGGCATTTAAAAAGGAAAACAAAAAGCATTATGTTGGCTTGTTGGCACTGGTTCAGAGAATTTAGAAAGGGGGAAAAACATAAATGTATTTCTTTCTCCCTTGAAAAAAATATTTTTGAGTAGAAGCATAAAGCAAATAATTGTTGACCTCCTCAGGGGAGACAAATATATTTAAATGAAGAAAGAAAGATATGAACAAAACCTAAGAAATTTTGCAAAGTAAAAGCATAGCTACCTAAACTCTTACCATGTACCAACTCTCCTGTGTTAAACATAATAAGTTTAACACATTATACTTCCCCAGGAGAAGAAAGGCTGTAGCTCTGCTTCTTGTGCATTTCAGCTTTGCTTTCACTTGCATAAACAAACTTTGATGTACACTCTATGAACCTAAAGTTACTCTCCTAGAAGTTGACACTAATAAGTATATGTTAGTGATGTTATGAGAATCAAAACAATCTCGTAGTCATTCATTTTATTCATTTAACAAATACTTATTCAGAACCGTCCTTATAGGCGAGAATCCCTGGTGTCACAGTGGGTTAAGTATTGGGCTGCTACTGTAAGGCCAGAAGGTCAAGTTCATCAGGGGCTCCACAGGGGAAAGGTGAGGCAAATGCTCAGGTCAAGATGTATAGCATCAGAAACTCAAAAGAGCAACTGGGCTTTGTGCTATAGGAGTCTTGTGAGTCGATACCACCTCCGTGGTGGTCCATTCAGTTGGATCCACGTTCTATCAAACCCTGGCCGCTCGATGGCTAAGGCTTGCTGACCCAAAGCCCTCCCAGCAATTGTGCTAGAGCAGGCTGTCTGCCTCTGCAAATGGCTGCTTCTCTTCAGGGCTGGTGAGTTGGTTAGGACTCGTAGGGACCCTCTGTACAACAGAGGGAAACTCTGCCCTGCCCTGTCCTCACAACCACCGCTGTGTTTGTGTCAATTGTTGAAGCCATTATGTCAATCCATCTTATGATGGAAATTCCTCTTTCCTCCTCTTCTTTACCCAGCATGGTGTCCTTTTCCAGGGACGGGTCTCACCTGACAACATGACCAAAGTACATGCAATGAGGTCGTGCCATCCTTTGTGTGTGTGTGTGTGTGTGTTTGTGTGTGCGCATTTAATAATTTTGAGTGTTATTTCTTTTCTTTCTTTTTTTAAAAAAAATCACTTTTCGGGGGGGCTCTTACAGTTCTTATCACCATCCATCCATCCAGTGTGTCAAGCACATTTGCACATTTGCTGCCATCATCATTTTCAAAACATTTTCTTTCTACTTGAGCCCTTGATATCAGCTCCTCGTTGTTTTTCTCCCTCCTCTCCCCCCTCCCTCCCTCCTGGACCCTTGATAATTTATAAATTATTGTTTTTTCATGTCTTACACTGACAGCTCTCTTTGTTCACACTCTGCTATTGCTTGTTCCCCCAAGGAGGGTATACATTGATCATTGTGATTGGTTTCCCCCTCCCGCCCCCCACCTTCCCTCTACCTTCCTGGTATTGCTACTCCTCACCTTCCCCCTACCTTCCTGGTATGGCTACTCTTATTGCTGGTCCCGATGGGTTTATCTGTCCTGGATTCCCTGTGTTTCCAGCTCTTATCTGTACCACTGTACATGCTCTGGTCTAGTCAGATTTATAAGGTAGGATTAGGGTCGTGATCATGGGGTCATTCTTTAGTGGGGAGATCCTTATCTCTAAGAAATACTTAGAGATTCTTCCAAGATAGATTTAGTTCTTACGATGATGATTCAATGTTTGTCATCAATGTCATGATCCAAATGCCTCAGTTCTTCTGTGGTAGTTTTACTCCTTGCCCACCTTTCACACGCTCACAGAGGGGGGGGCTGGAGAGCACTATTGTCAGGACAGGCACACTTTGGTCTTCAAAATGACGCCTTTGCTCGTTGGTTCTTCATGGAGGTCTTGGGCGGCAGATTGGCTCACTGGAATACGTCATCTGATTCCTTGGCTCCTCTGTCAATTATGGCTTGGTTGTGGATCCAAGTAAATTGTAATCCTGGACAACTTCAATCTTTTTCCTCCAAAGATGACAGCCTAGGAAACTTTAGGAAGTCATCATGTTTTGTCACCTGTGTCCACTATGAATCAAACATCAACGCAATGACACTGCATTGCTGTCTTTCTTTTTTAAAATTTAGAAAAATTAGTTAATTAAAGAGAGGTTTTTCTCCCCTTGCTATCATAGAGCTTACATTTTGGTGGAAAAGTGGGTAATAAACTACTCAAGAACTGCTAATATATGTTAATAACTGGAATGAGGATGATTACAAGGGACAGAGATTTGCATGGACTCTCTGGAGCTCATTCTCGACATAGAAAGTATCCAGTGTCTGTTTGATGCACATGTGAGAAGTTAGACAGTTGAATTGAATAGGAAAGTATGAAATTTGAGGGAGAAGCATGGGCTAGAGTTATACATACTTAAAAGAATCACTTAATTTTTCTTGTGGAGAATAAATAGCAGAACATACACCAATTCAACAATTTCTACATACACAATTTGATAACATTGATCGCATTCTTTGAGCTGGGTGAGCATTCGAATCCTTCCCAGTCAATATAAACACAAGCATTAGCTACAACCTGCACATGTACAGTTCGCTGACATTGAATGTGTTTATCATATTGTTCAACTGGGGTCTGTTCTCCAATGTCCCCATCAATCTTAACAGAAGCTCGGTAGCTGCTAAGAGTTGATGTCCTTTCTTTCTCGGTTCTGCCCCCCAAATTTTGATCTCTGTTTACTTGCCTGTTCTAAGTATTTCGTGTCA
The DNA here is from genome assembly GCF_000313985.2 of Echinops telfairi. Classification (NCBI taxonomy): domain Eukaryota; kingdom Metazoa; phylum Chordata; class Mammalia; order Afrosoricida; family Tenrecidae; genus Echinops; species Echinops telfairi. The sequence continues at coordinate 4,142,185 of NW_022107431.1, forward strand.
GTGGGAAAATATAGTAATTATTCTTCTGTGACTGATTTATTTCACCAAGCATACTGCTTTTGTGTCTTAATAATCATAGTAACCTCTTATTTTTAAGGCAGTGAAATCATTGAAAGTCAGAAATTGGCAGGGACTGTTCTTGTTTCCTGGGTGTTAAAAGTTTTCTGCCATTGGTAGGGTGAAGTTGCAACATGTATTTATTGTTTAGATTGACCAGTTGTTACCATTTGTCTCATTTGGCTTATTACTGTCTCCCTTCTCATTCCTGTCTCATTTTAAATGCATGCCAGACATCATGGCCTTTTTCCTTTAAATACACCATGACCCAATAGCATTTTACGGTGACACAATAATATCTAACATACAGTTCATATTTAAATGCTCCTAATTGTCCCAATAATACCCTTTAGAGCTCTTTGTAAATGTTTAATTGTGCAGAGATGGATACGTGATTCTTTTCTGAGATGGTTAGAATTTAAAGGCCTGCATTTGGAGTAGATCACCAAGGAATAGACTGCAGTTAGGCAAGAGAAAGATCCATGATCTGGCCCTGTGTTTGTGTCAGTTTGTTGTTGTGGTGTTTGTTAGGTGTCATTTAGTCTATTCTGATCCACAGTCATCCTATGCACAACTGAAGGAAGCACTGCTCAGTCCTCCGCCATCCGCACCATCGTTCCTCTGCTTGAGATCACTGTTTCAGCCACTGCCAGTCCATCTTGTTGAAGACCTGCCTCTTGCTCACTGCCCCTCCACTTTCCCAAGGGGCCAGTAGTTCCTGAAAACATGTCCAAAATATGTGAGATAACGTCTTGCCATCATGGCCTCTAAGGAGCACTCTGGCCACACTTCTTCCAAGAGAATGCAGCTGTTCTTGTAGCAGTCCATACTCCTTTCCATAGTCTCCTCCAGCACCACCATTCAGACGCATTGATTCTTCTTCACTCTCCTTTATTTAGTGTCCAACTTTCACATGCATATGAGACAATCGAAAATACAATGGCTTGGGTCAGGGGTGCCTTCGTCCTCAAAGTAACATCCTTGATTTTCAAGACACTAAAGAGGTTTTTGTGCAGAAGAATTGCTTAATGCAAAACAGCATTTGATCTCTTCACTGTCACTTCCATAAGTATTGATTGTGGATCCAAACAAGACAAAATCCTTGACAACTTCAACCTTTTCTCACTTTCTCATTATGTTATCTGTTGATCCAGTTTGACGATTTTGGTCTTCTTTACATTGAGTTGTAATCCATACTAAAGGCTTCAGTCCATGAAATTCGTCAGCAAGTGTTTCAAATCTTCCTGACTGTGGTAATTACATAATCTGATGTCAATTTGGGATTTGAGAGGATTAGAGTGAAGGGGTGGAGCCTAGTCTGTCAATCGGATCATAGCCAATGAGACCTCTGTGTGGGCGTGGCCTTCTCCTGAGAATTCTGGGAACTCCTGTATTTTCCTCCTTGGAGGCAGGAGACACTTTTTCACTCTACTCACTTGGAGAAACTGTACTGACAAGACACAAGGCCCTACTCTGATAGACCCTGTACCCTTGGAACTGAAGAAGCCACATGGAGACCCTAGCCAGCGCTGGGATGCTTACAATGCCACTGGATCCAAAGACTTTCTACCCACTGGCCTGTGATGTCCTGCATTTGGCATCATTGCATGTGTTTCCTGAGTCTGAAGAGGACTTTATAGATTGGTATTGGACATATGGGCTCATATCAGACTTGTGGGCTTGGACTAGACTGGGTTGGGAGGCTTTCTTAATGTACAACTACTCTCTATAAAAAACTCTCTTATACACATATGAGTTTCTGTGGATTTGTTTCTCTAGTCCACCCAGACTAACACATTTACTTTGAGAAGCAAGATTGTGTCATCTGCAAATCACAGATTGTTAATGAGTGTTCCTCTAAGCCTGATGCCACATTCTTTTTTGTACAAGCTAGTTTCTCTGAAAATTTGCTCAGCATGTAAATTACATAATTATGGTGAGAAGATATGATGCTGGCATACCGCTCCTGATTTTTAAACCATGCAGTATTTCCCTGTTCCAGTCTCACAACTCCCTCTTGATTATGTACAAGTTTCTCAGAAGAACGATTTAAAGTTCTGGGGTTCCAAAATTTTTTTTTTTTTTAATATTACCCATTGCTTGTGATGGTCCACAGAGTAAAACGTCTTGGCATGGTGACTAAAACACAAGTAAACATCTTTCTGGTGCTCTTAGTTGTGAGCCAAGATCCATCTGACATCAATATCATACACCTTGTTCCATGTCCTTTTCCGAATCTGGCCTGAACTTCTGTCAGTTCCTTTTCAATGCACTGCTGCACCCGTTGTTGGATGATCTTCAGTAAAAATTTACTGCATGTGATACCAGTGATATTAGTCTACCGTTTGAGCATTCTGCTGGGTTATCCTTCTTTGGAATGGGCCCAAATTGGGATCTCTTCCAGTCATTTGCCCGGTAGCTATGGTCCAAAATTCCCTGCATAGAGGAGTGAGTATTTCCAGAGCTCCTTTACTTTGTTGAAATATTTCAATGGGCATTCCATCAAATCCTAGAGTCTTGTTTTTGGCTAATTTTTCAGCGTACTTTAAACTTCTCCCTTTGGCACCATTAGTCTTTACTGTTTGGCTACCACCTGAAATGGTAGACTTTCGACTCGTTTATTTTGGTTCAGTGACTCTGTAGATTCTTGGAGTTGTCTTTGGATGCTTCCCATATCGTTTACTATTTTGCCCATAGAATCTTTCAATAGTTTAACTTTAGGCTTGAAGTTTTGTTTCTTGAGTTCTTTCACTTTAAGATATGCTGAGCATGTTCTTCCATTTTGGGTTTCTTATTCTAGAACTTCGCACATATCATTATAATATATGGCTTTGTCTTCTTGGGCGGACCTTTTAAATTTTCTATTCAGCTTTTTATTTCTTCCTTTCTTCCATTTGCTTGAGCTTACCATGACATGCACATTTCAGTGTCTCTTCTGTCACACAATTTTACCTTTTCTTTCTTTCCTGTCTTTTCAACGACCTTTTGCTTTCTTCACGAGTGATGATCTTGATGTCCTCCCAAAGCCTTCCGTCTCCTGTAGTTAGTGTTCAATGAGTCAAATCTGTTCTTGAGATTTTCCCAACATTAGGTGGTATAGACTGAAGGTTGTATTTTGTCTTTAGTTGAATTGTTTAATTTTCTTTTGCTTTATCCTGTACTTCTATATGAGCAATTAATCATCTGTTCTACAATCAGCCCCTGGTCTGGTTTTAGCTGCTAATATTGAGCTTCTCCATTGCTTCCTTCCACAAATTTAGTCAATTTAATTTCTGTGTATCCTATCTGGAGAAGTCCATGTGTACAGTCACCTTTTGTGTTGTTCATTTCTATAATTTCTATCGTCAAGGCCATACTTTCCAACTACCATTTCTTCATTTTTGTTTCCAACTTTTGCATATTCTAATCTGCAATAAATATCAGTTCATCTTGGTTGCAAGTTTGATGACTTCCAACTGAAGTCCTTAGTAGGATTCTTCAATACCTCCATCACAAGCTTTTTTAATTGGTCCATAAATTTGAATATTACTTGTGGTGATTGAATTTCCTTGGAGCTGGATAGATATAATATTATCACAAAGAACATTGTATTTCATGATTGATTTTACAAGGTGTATTTTTTGGCAATGAATGCCAGGCAAATTCTCTTGACTTTGTTATTTCTGGCACAATTAATCATATGATCTTCTGATTCAATAAGCCAATTTTCTGATCATAATCATATGGTTTTCTGATTCAAATAGCCAATACCAATCTATTTCACCTCACTAATGCAGAGGATACCAATCTTTATGTCTTGTATTTTATTTTTGATGACTACCAATTTTCCTGGATTCATACTTTGAGCATTCTGATTTTCAATCATTGGCAGATTTTTGCACCTGTTTCTTCTTCAGTTTAGTCATGCCCCATCAGCAAATGAAGATCTGGGTGCTCCACTGCCACAGGCTTTATTTGAATAATGTCACCATGATGGACTCCGCTATGAGAAAACAGTCCCTCCTCAGTTGCATTAGAAATGTCCCTGGACCCCAGGGGCCCATTGTCCACCACAACTGCCACCAATGCTCTGCTTCCATGTGTTAGGTCTTCAGTCTCTGACAATGTTTCAAAACTATGCATACGATAAGAAGACAGGATAGATATTATCTACAACATACAGGATTGTATTTCAAGATGCATACTGAAAAAAATTTGAATATGAATGAATGTAAGGCATTTCTCTTGAAATTGCCATTCCCAGATTTCCAATGTTATGTGGCTGTTCCATTCAGAATGGGCAGTGCCATCCATTGGAGCTCACTAAAGCCTGCTATATTGATTCCATGAGTTCAGACTCCGTTTGAGGACTCCAGCTTTTCCAGATTCCTACTTCAAGGGGGGTGGAAGTTACATAATCTCGTGTCAACTCAAGTATTAAGAGTGAAGGGGTGCAGTCTAGACTGTCAATCAGGTCTCAGTTTGACGAGGCTTCCTTGTGGGCATAGCCTTCTCGAGAGGATTCTGGGAACTTCCTCTTACCTTCCTGCTGGTGAGCCACTCGGAAACCTGCTCAAGACCTGCCAAACCAATGGAGATGCTTCCACTATCATTGGATCCACAAGACTTTTCACCAACCGACCTGTGGTCTTGCTGCTTTCTGCATCATTGCATGTGGCTGTATGAGCCTGAAGAGAGATTTATGGAATAGTATCAGACTTATGGACTAATATCTGACTTATGGACTTGATCTGGACAGGGCTAGAATGTTTTCTGAATATACAATTGCTCTTTGATATAAAGACCTCTCTTACACATGTATGAGTGTCTCTAAATTTGTTTCTCTAATCAGCCTGGTCTAACAAAACATGTATTGCACGTTCTGATGATTCATTGATGTATGCAACTGTCTCTTCTCATGTTCGTCTTGTTCTAGCACGGTAAATGAAGATTGTACAAGCTCCGCTCCATCACACCATTAAGTCTAACATTACTTTGAGGATGCAGCTCTATCCCACTGATATTTTGAATGACATGTAACCTGAGTGGATCTTCTTATGTTAATTATATCAGACAATGCTCTAAAGTATCCATGACGAATACCTCAGAAGTGAACAGCTTGTTCCCTCTTCATAGTCTGCTCTGAGTATGGGCACTCCATTGAAAACTGTTCCCTATGGCTAACCCTATTCACATTTGAAATCACTATGGTGGAGCTCTCAGCATCACAGAAACATAATCCATCACAACACGACAAACTGACAGAAGAGTAGGGAATTTGGATATAAGGCCATAAAAATTATGTATATTTGTATTCATATTTATATATTTATTTGCTTTTGTTAGGTGCAGTCAGGTGTATTCTGATTCATAGTGACCCTATCTAGAAAAGGAAAAATCATAGCCTGGTCCTGCACCATCCTCACAATTGTTAATGTGGAATCTATTGTTGCTTCCACTTTGCCAATCCATCTCTCTTTTGTTGATCATCTACTTTGCCATACCTATGTCCATCTCCAGGGACTCATTCTTCCTGATCATATGTCCAGAATATGAGACAGTGCTTATCCATCTTCCCTTCTAAGGAGTGTTCTGGCTGGACTTCTTCCAATACAGATTTGTCTGTTCTAGCTGTTCATGGATTTTTATATTCACCACTAACAGCATAATTCAAATGCATAAATTCTTCTCCCTTATTTCTTATTCATCACCTAGCTTTCACATACATGTGGAATGACTGAAACAATTATTGGCTTGGGTAAAGAGCATCTCATTCCTCAAGGTAGCACCTTTACTCTTCAGCAATTTAGAGCACTCCTAAATTTGAAGCCTTTTTTCCCAATGCATTGTGTCCTTTGCAGTTTGCTGTGCAGTGGTGTTGTCTCTGCTGCTATGAAGCTGGAAACTTTGCCACGCATATTTCAAATGCCAGCAGGTGCACTCCCACTAGCCCAATGTCAGTGGAACTTTTTGGGTAAGATAGACTCAGAAAAGTATATGGAGTCCACTACAGAGGGATTAGCTGTTGAAAACCTTTTGAATAGCATGGGAAATTTTCTGGTAAAGTACTGGAACATGAATCCCTGAAGTTGAAAGGCCCCTTTTCAAAAATTGTCCACTGATAGATTTACTCTTATCTGCAATTGATAGAGGTGCAAGTTTAGGCATCCATGGAGCAGAAATTCTGCTCAACTTTAAATTTTCAGTCAGAATTGAGTAAGAAGAAACACTGAGCTGTATATAGTGCTGGTTATTGCTTGTTTTCAATCGTCTGTCCTCTTCCATTAGGGCACAACCACATAAATATCTTCTCACCTATTAGTTAAGAAAGTCTGCTGCTGTAGACGTCATCTCGCATATCACTTTGCTCATTTTAAAAACATGTGATCCAATTCTATCCTGATAATTTTGGTCAAACTTTGTTCCCATAAACTTTTCATGAAGCGTCGATGATTTCATCGTGCTTCAACACAGCTTCTCCATAATTTGATGCTTACGCTTTTTTAACATTAGCAGAATTCATGTTATCTCTTAGGGGTTATTCTCTAACCCATGCTTTATCCTTTTTACTGCCTGAAACGGCATCCTGATCACACATTATAAGAAGTTAGCATGAATTTATTTTGGTGCAAAAAGATTTTAGGTCCATTAATAATTTTATCATATTACATGGCTTTTCCATGAACTCTTTGAAGATCATATGTATGTGCGTATGCAAACACATATGTGTATGTGAATAGATAGCCAATGTTCTTTTGGTTCTATGAGTTCGTTCGACTGACACTTTTTAGACTATTTGTAAGGACAGTTAAATCCTCTATCCCTTGCATTTACTGATGCCAAAGGCAGCCTCACTTTATTGTGCTAATGGAGAAGAAAACTCCAAATGGAGCCGATGAGTCATTCAGGTGCCATTAATGGTCTAAAGAGAATGTACTCCTTCCTGGGAACATTTAGGCTGAATTGGTCCAGAGTGATGCATTTCACATCACGATTTTCACACCAGCCATCACTGTTCCATCACTTGCCACATTGGAAGAGGATCATAGTTCTGGGGTAATGGGAGCTTCCAACATAGTTATAAGTAGTGGATTGTGTAGGTCATAACAAACTATGGATAACATTGCAAAGAATGAAAGTTACTAAAGTTTAATTGTGCTCACAAGGAACCTGCACATAAACCAAGAAATTGTTGTTCAAACAGAAAAGGTGTGGATTTAATACAGGAAATGTGTGTGGCAGGTTTGTACCCTTTTTCTATACTTATTCATGATACTTCTGTATCCTGGGAAAATAATCCTAGAAGCTAGGGAATATGTTGAATTACACAATATCAAGACTGGAGGGAGTCTCCTTAATAATCTTCAGCATACAGGTGACACAGCCTTGCTTGCTGAAAGGGAGGACTTGAAGCATTTGCTTACAAAAATTAAAAAACTGAGGCCATCAGTAAGACTTTCAATTCAACGTAAAGAAAACAAAATTACTCATAACTGGATAAACAGACAAAACCATATTAAACGGAGAAAGGATTGGCCTTGTCACGTATTTCATCTTGCTTGGATGCACAATGCTCATAGAAGCAACACTCAAGAGGCAAAAAGCATGCTTGTATTTGAAAATTCTGCTGCAAACCTCTTAAAAGTGCTGAAGAGCAAGGATGGGAATGAGGACTAAGATGCCCCTGACCTAAGTGATGGTATTATCCATGATCTCATGTGCACGTGGAAGTAGACATTGAATAGGAAAGATCATTGAAGAATTGATGCATTTGAATTATGGTGCTGGGGGAAAATACTGAATATACGATGTGCTATGAAAGCAAACATATCTATCTTGGAAGAAATATAATGAGAATACTCTCTAGAGCAGTGGTTCTCAACCTTCCTAATTCCACCACCCTTTACTATAGTTCCTCATGTTGTGGTGACCCCCCAGCCATAAAATTATTTCCATTGCTATCTCATAACTGTAATTTTGCTACTGTGATGAATCTGGTAACCCCTGTGATAGAGTCTTTCAACCCTCAAAGGGTCGTGACCCACAGGATGAGAACCTCTGCTTTAGAAGGTAGGATGATGAGAATGTGTCTCAAGTACTTTGGATGTATTATCAAGGAAGACCATTCCCTGGAAAAAGATATTGTTAGGCAGGGTCCTCTAGAGAGAAAAAATAGGACACTTATGATTATATATTTATAGTAACTTTCATGGAACAGTTAACTCACTGAAGGTCCTTCAACTCATGTGGACTGCCACTCCAAGGTCAAGGAAGCCTACAGAGGATTCTGCCCTCAGGCAAGAAAGGAAAAGTTGTCCTGTAGGCAACAGACAGCAGGGTCGGGCAGCAACAGTCAGTAGTGGAGGACCATAGCAAATCAGGCCCTAATGTGGTCTGGAGTCCCAGCAATGTAAACACATGTACACGATCCACCAGCAGTGTGGCTAAGGAAATTTTGAAGCAGTGACATGATCATGGGTTGGCTCAGCCACAGGTAGTGCAGCACACGGCTGACACAATGAACTACCTCAAGCAGCATCACGCTAATCCAATCACTAGGGAAAAAGAGAGTTGGGCTGTTATCTTGTTCACCTTCCAATCAAGTTGAGACCGGATTAAACTCCACCCACATGCTTCCATGGAGTCCTCATTGGCACAATAAACCTAACTATCACAGACATCATGTTTGGTAATGTCAGGGCTAAGAACGTGGCAGAGAGATGAGAGAGAGGTTAGTGACATGAAATGACAAAATGCCTGCAACTATGGGACCAAACATGGCAGCAGTTGTTGGAACAGTACAAGATCAGGCAGTGCTTTTTTCTGTCATACAAGGGGTCTCTGTGATGCTCAACTGACCTGATGGCACCGGTCAACAGCAGCAAGCCCAGCCCTGGAAGAAATAATATTATCAACAAGAGTTTTGTGCTGTGTAGTTCCTTTTGTCTTGAGTTTCACAGAGAGGACATTGTCAAAGTCTCTTAGGACCGTGTCCATTTTTCTATCCTTTCAAGGAGAGAGCGTTTCTTACACTTCTGGCATAGGTAGATAATTCTGTAACATCAGCATTCTGTTTTGGGATTCCCCAACCTCCTAAATGGTTTTCATTGATAATATCCATATATTTAGTTTCCCTCTTTTTGAATTCAACTTCAATGAGTTTGGACAAATATACTGTACCATGTACCCCCACGATTATATCATCAGAAAAAATGTTTTCACTATCCCCCCAAATCCCTTATTCTTCATATTTTTAACCTAGCCTCACTACCGTCACCTCTGGAAGCTACTGATCTCCTTACCCTTGCTATAGATTTGCCTCCAGATCACCTCCAAAAGGTCCTGTAATTGAAATACAATATGCAGCCCATCTGGGCTCTCTTCTTTAGGTGCCATCACGCTGGCTCTGACCCATAGCAACCCCATACACAAGAGAATGAAGCACTTCTTGGTCCTGAGCCACCCTCACAAATGTTCCTGTGCTTGAGTTCATGGTTGCAGCCACTGTGTCAGTCCAGCCCATTGAGGGCCTTCCTTTTTTTCACTGTCCCTCCACTCTATCAAGCATGACCGCCTTTTCTGGGGACTGGTCTCTCCTGACTGGTCTAAAGTATTTCAGACGAAGTCTTGCCATGCTTGCCTCTAAGGATCACTCTGGTTGTACTTCTTCCACGACAGATGGATTTGTTCTTTGGAAGTCCATGGTACTTTCAATATTTCTTTTGGTTAGAAGGATGCACTTATGAATTAGTCATATGTTTCGTGTAATGTGGTGATTCATTTCTTACTACTAAATAGTTTTCCATTGTACAGAAGGCCCACATTGTATTTATTCACCCACCTGCTAAAGGACACCTTGATTGTAACCATTTTAGGGCAATTACAAATAAAGCTTCTACAAACATTTGCATGGATGTTTTGTGAGGATATCAGTTTTCAAATTATTTGGGTAAATACCTAGTTCAACTACTGAATAAAATGGTAAGATCATGTTTAGCTTTGGGGAAAAAACCCTAAACAAGACATCTACCAGATTGCTTTTCAAAGTGACTGCCCCATTTGTATTCCTACCAGCAATAAATCAATGTTCTTACTGGAACATCCTTGCTAGCCACTACTGTTGTAAGATTTTTGAATTTTAACCAATGGTATCTAATTATCCTTTTGTTTCCAATTTCTTTAATGAAAATCATGTTTTGCACCTTTTTATATACTTACTTGTCAATATATTTCTTCTGTGTTGAGGAGTCTCTTTTCCATTTTTAAAATTAGCAAGTTAGGCTTATTCATGAATTTTAGGCGTTCTTTGTATATTTTTAAAGAAACTCGGTGGTTTAGCGGTTATGAATTGAGCTGCAAATTGCAAAATCAGCAATTTGAAACCACCGGTCATTCCATGAGAGAAAGACAAGATTTTCTACTCTTTAAATAACGATAGTCTCAAAACCCCACAGAAGGCAGTTTTAGCCTGGTCTATGGGTCACTGTGAGTCAGAATTGACTCAGTGACAGGTAGTTTGGCTTTTGATTTGATTTGATATCTTTTTGATACAAGGTTCTGCATTGAATACAGGTTTTGAAAGTTTCAGACATGTTATCAGGAGAGACTAGCCCCTGGTAAAGGACAGCATGACAGTCAGTGAAAGTGGAAGGGCAGCCCCTCAGCCAGATGGTTGGACATAGGGACTGTTGCAACGGACTCAGACATGAGAACAGCTGGGAGGATGGCGCAGGATCAGGTGTGCTTTGTCCTGCTGTACACCGGGTCACTTTGAGTCAGAGCCGCATGGATGGCACCTCACAACAACAACCACCTGCGTTAGTATCAACCTGACGGAAGTGTGTTTGGGACTGGCGTTCTAGGAGTTGAATAGTTCTAACCCAGTCACATATATATGGTGTAGGAGACCTTCAATATACATTGGTTACACTCAAAGAGCACTAAAGGCAGTGGACATTCCTCAGGCAGGGTTACATGTGGAGAGTCTGACTCCACATTTTTGGAGAAGTGAGCCAAATGTACACTTCATTCAACAAACACAAGAGCACAAACTCCAAAGTACCTAGGGACCACAGCCTTTCCTCCAAGAATTTCCTGGACGTGTGGAATACTCACCAAGTTCCCCCGACACACGAGATGGACTCATGAGTCCATTTAATTTAAAGCTTCAAGGACAAGGTGACTCTGGTATTTAAGTCAGAGTATTAATAACAAATTAAAGAAAATGAAAAAGAAGAACAAGGAAAGAAACCTTTCTTTGGTAGGGTCTTAAGAGTTCACAGCTTGGCTGATACGTAAAAGATAAAGAGTTTCCATATATTGAGAGCAGGCATTGCTGGCAAATGGGGCCGGGAGAGCAAATGCCCTGAGGTGGGAAATGAATGTGGTGTGGCCCAGGGGCTGCAAGAAGGTTACCTGGTGGGAAACAAAAAGAAAAGGGAAACCAAGTTAGAGCCACAGGTGGATATTCTCTTTCTTTCACTATTCTTACAAGGAAGCCCTTATTCAAGGAATTTCATAATCGTTTTCTTTATCTATTGGATTATAATCCATCATAAAGACACTGGAGAGGTGAGCTAGGAATGTCAGGGACCCAGGGGAACCAGTGCGATGTCTTATTCATCATACCATGACATAGACCAGGCACCACAATAAGATCTTTCATTAAAGGGTTGCTTCTTGAATCAATTGCCATCAAAGACATTGTCCCAGTAGGGCAGACAGGACATTGCGCTTGGGAAAGTAGAGGGGTGGTGAGAAAGAAGAAGACCTTTGACGGGATGGACTGGCACAATGGCTACAACAATGGGCCCGAACACACCAACTGTGAAGATGTCCAGGACCAGAAGGTGTGTCTTTCTATTGCACACAGGAGGATCACTACGAACAGGAACCAGCTTGTCAGTACCTAACAACAACAACCAACACAAAGAGCAGTATGCTTTAGATACGTCTTACGGCAGTTCTCCTGGAAATCTATGGCTTTTCAACAGCAATGCAGTTCTATCCATAGCAGAATTGTTAGACTCTGATTTCCGATGAGCTTTAGGTGCCTTCGACAATATCAAATCAGATCGTGTGCAAATGGTCTCTTCTGCTTAAATGAAAACCCTCATTCGGATTGCTATGCCTCTAGGAAGCACACTTCCCAGATCTTAGAGCCTAAATTCAGCTGCCAGCACACGCCTGGCTAAAGCTTCATGCCTAAACACCTGTATATCTTTCCAAACCTTCTCCTGTGGCAGAATCAAGGATGCCTTGTAGAGTGGACAGATCCAGGTAAGCAGAAGACACTGGGAATTTACCGTCATCCACTCAGGACCACTGTTTCACTCCGAGGCCACACACTGAGAAACACCTTATTCTCTGGACCCTTTTCCCAAAGCACTCTCACGTGGATTATCTCGTCTAATCCCTTATCTTTGAAGCCTTGAAAACAAATTGTTCTCCTAGTTTTGAAGATTAGGAAATTGAGGTGTGAAAGGGTTCATTGACTTAGCCAAATCCCACAGTTGATAAACCCTAGAACAAAATCTTAGCTCAGATCTGTCTTTTCACTGGAAAAACAAGCCCTCCCGACCCTGCTTCAAACAAACAGAAATATGCGGAGGACTTTGAATCAGTAGCACTGCACCCTGGGATAGTTATCCTCAATTCCAGTGCATTTATTTAAGGGTTTTCAAATCCTCACCCTCTTCCGAGATGTCTGCAGACTTTCATGAGAGGAATCGATAATAATTTAAATGCCAGCAAAACATTGCGTAGAATGCCGCAGGAACAGCACAAAAGGCTCAGAATTCTGCAGCAAAAGGAAAAATCTTAATATTCATGGGCACACAGTAAAATAGTCGACGGAACAATAATTAATAGCATCATGACAACGTGTCATGTTTTATTAGGCCGAGACTCTTTTGACTTGTTTTTTAATGTCCAGATTTATATATATTGATGGGTAGAATGATTCATAATGCCATTTTACTATCAAACTACCCCAGTTTCTCTTCATATCTTACACAAAACAATTAATTTTGTCCACGTGCACCCTCGCTGAATGGGCTGACAGGGGTTTGTCATTTATTCTAATCATGCATGCACAATAGGTTGCAGACAGCAAGGTAGTTGAGCTGTGTGCTTCCTGTTTAATATTTATAGCCTCCCAGCAATGATTAGGCAGCACTAAGAACCAAATTCCCTCTCCTCCAGGTAAGAGGGCCCTAGTATTAAGGCAGACCTGGCAGACGAGATACCTGTGGGTGAGCTCTGTGAAGCTGTGGGGCCCCAGGCTGTGGGTTTGCTCCACCTGGGCCATAATGAACTATGCTTTGTGCAATAACTACAAGCTGCCCCCGTACCGCCAGCCCACCAGCTGAAGAAAATGCACTCCTTTGGTTCCAGAGGGCAGGGCCAGAAGGATGGGAGCGTGTGAATCAATCGGGACAGATTCAATTCCACTGCTGAGAAGGGAGGTCCCCACACACAGCCCACTGACAAATATGCAGGAGGCTTATGAAGAGCCACACAGCCTAAAAATAGTCCACAGCTCTGACTTGGTTGATCCAAGCGTTCATTATGAGGATTTGAGGCCTTGAAAATTGGATTTTTACTTCTCAGTGGCTTCAGACTCAATCCACTTTCCTCCTCGATGGACAAAGGGGTAGGCGGGTTCGGAGGAGTCTGAGAATGGTCCTAATTATCCCGTCTCTGGACCAGGACAGCCAGCTTGGAGAAGTAGGAAGTCAGCCCCAAAGAGGAAGAGCCGCATCGAGATGGATTCACACTGAGAGTTTAACAGTGGGTCCACGTATAAGTCGTTTGAGGATGGCACCAGATGGGACTGTGTTTACGTCTATTGGACTCAGGGTCTCTGGGACTCCGAGCTGACTTGACGGTACCTAAAGGTGAAAGCAACATTCTCATGGCTATAACCGTAGCAGCTGTGTCTCTACCAGGCCTTCCAGTCGCTGGGGACCACACCATGATTTGACATAAAAGTGCCCCCAAGGTGACCAGAGGGACTAAGCCCCAAGGCTTTGAGATGTAATGAATTGTTGGTTTAGGGTTTCTTCCTGGCTGATTGAACCAATAGCAGCTCAACTTTTGAACTGCATGTGACTATTTTTGTTTTGTTTTTTTTTGTCGCCCCCCCCCCCCCCCCCCCATGTATTAGATAAGGTGAGGTCATGCCTCTACAAAGAGAGAGGGAAAAGTAAGTTGACACATTCAATAGGGCAGAGATGAAAAACATTTTGACCATATGTGACCCCCTGTTTTGTTTTGTTTTTAACTTTTAAAAATGAAACAGATGTGGGCACATGTGCTTTATTTTTTGTAATAAGCATTTATATGTCACCCTCAAAACTAGGTTTCTGAGGAGTGATAAGACACAATAACTGATGAAACTTGTCCACATGGGTGACCTGCTGGTATTTGCATCCCCAAAACACACAAGCCAGCATAGTACAACAAACCAACAGAAGAGCAATATAAAGCAGAATCTAGCTACAAGGCAGACACTTCACAATCCCCCTTTTCATTCATAATCACAATAATGCAAGCAGGAGACAGTAAGTGCAATAGAATGAAACACTGTTTCTCCAGGAACATACTCACAGTTGTGATTGGGTTTCAGCCCATAGTGGTAGCCTCTGTGTCAAACCAGCATATCCAGGGCTTTCCTCTTTTAAGTTGAATTTCTACTTTACGAAGCATGACATTCATTTCCATGAGCTGGATAATTAATGGAATTCTCAGACTTCTCAATATTTCTGACCAACCCACCTCACTTACCAAGCTTACATTGGTGTGTTAGTCCTGTTGAAATAGAGAAACAAAACCATAGACACTCATATGGGTATATACAAGAGCAATTGATACTGAGAGAACAATCCAACCCACTCCAGATCACGTCCCTAAGTTGGATATTAGCCCATATGTCCACTCCAGAATCTATATGCAATTTATAAAGTCCTCTTCCAGACTCACACAACACTTGCAATGATGCCAAATGCAGGAAGATCACAGACCAGTGGGTGAGAAGTCTTGTGGATCCAGTGGCGGTGTAAGCATCTCAGCACCGAAGGGGTCTCCATGTGGCTCCTTCAGCTCCAGTGCTCTGGTGTAGCTCCATGTGTTTTCTCAACAGGAACGTCTCACAAGGAGTTAGCCTGGGTCCTGCTTCCAGCAAGCTATTTATCTCCTTAGCGCCTCCAAATGAGGTCATCAAGCTGCAACTTGATTGACAGGCTAAACGCCCCCCCCACCCCCTTCACTCTCAAGTCTCAAACTGACAACAGATTATGTAACTACCACAGTTGGGTAGATGAACTCTGAAAATAACATAAACATTTTTTGTGCCGGACGGGGTGGTGGTGGTGGTGGTGAGAAATTATTGTATTGACCTCCTCAAAGAAATAAGACTAGTATGGTGCACAGCTAAGGGTGAACAATCTTGTTTTCTTAAAACCTGACTTTTGACTTCCTGTGATACGTAACCAATGCTCATGGAAGCATCAGTGAGGGGTTCAAATGACACATTGCATGAGATAAATGCGATGAACCCACACTCACAAATCAGACTCGATGCCATCAGGTGGACTCTGACTCAGAATGACCATGTAGAACAGAGTAGGACTGCCCCTGTGAGTGTCCTAAGCTGTAACATTTTACAGGAGTAGAAAGGCGAGTTCTTCCTCAGTGTGACTGGTGGTTTTAAACTGCTGACCTTGTGGTTAACATCCTTATGTGTAACCACTATATTATGAGACCTCTACAAAGTGTTGAAAAGTCAGGATGTTATTTTGAAGAATGAGCTGCACCTGACCCAAGCCATGTTCATTTCTAAATCGACCAGATGGCATTGAATTTGATTTGAGGTGGGTGTGGGTTCACCACATTTATCTCATGCAATGCGTCCCCAGGCTTGCTCTATCAATTGGTCTTATGTTTGAGCCCATTGTTGCAGCCATTAAAGTAGAGGAAGACCTTTGACAAGTTGGATTGACATAGTAGCTGCAACAATGGGCTCAAACATAGGAATGATTGTGAGGATGGAGCAAGACTGGGTGGTGTCTCGTTCTGCTGTGCAGAGGGTCATTCGTAGTTGAAACCAATCCAGTGGCGCCTATCAACTTCAGCATCCAGCAGTGATTTCCCTGGAGGTAAAAAACATTTTATCTATAAAATAGCATCAATGGAAGGATAAAGAATTTCTTATCTGTCTGATCCAAGATGCCCAGTGTTTTCTCCAGTCCTGGCAGTCTGCAGGGTCAATGGCGGTTTTTGAGTGATCAAGCACAGAGACAGAGCAGTCAGGGGGAGTTTGGAATTTAGATCTTGACTTCTTGCTTGCTCTCTCTTACCAGAATCAGCTTTCCTTCCAGAGCTCTTCCATGCCAAAAGAATGAATGAACGTTTTCTTCATAATGCATTTGACCTGAGGGGGAGGGAAAAATCATTTAAAATGGTTATTTAAAGGAATAAACGTTAAGTCATTAAGTCTTCAGGAGTTATTATTGGAATTTCCAGCTTTTGTCCAATCCTTCCAAATAGTTATCCTTTTTAATGCCACTTTGCATACCAAAGGCAGAATTGCATGTCATTTGATTTCTTTCCTTTTTTCTAATATTCAAAATGTCATGGATAGCAGGGGTAATCACGGCAGGAGTCCACAGAAGCCCTCCTGAGAAGACATCTCTGTGTCCGGGATGTAGAGAAAGGGCTGCCCTGTTGTGTGGCAAACAATGAATCTTCTCCAACTGATAAATAATGGAAAGGACAGCCTCAGGAAGGGTTTTTCTAATTCTGCTGGCTTTAGGCTACCTACCCAGCATGCCTTCTTGTTTACAACTGCAAGTACAAATGCATGGCTTTTCGCCTTCTCACTCAAAACATTAGCTTTTGGGCTTATGGAATTAACCTCTGGCGTATTTTTATGCTGTTTGCTTGCTGTTGCTATTTTAAACGTGGAATCTGTTTTGCACTTTAACCAGAAGGCTCTTAGAGTGTTATATAAACTGCTACTCCCTGAATTCCCTCTTATCTCATAGAAGGTAAATATTAAAGCCTCATCCAAATTTCCCAATGGACAAGTTGGAAAGTCTGGGCATTCAGCAGAAGTCCCGTGTTCCACTGGAAATATGCAGAACATTGATAACTTCAACGGAGACCAAGAGGCCTCTTTGGATCGCTCCTTTCCCATTACATGTCTCCATCATGGTGTTTATTTGAATTATTTGGATGGTGTGTTTTACTAATGAACCTAACACTGCATCTACATGGTAAAAATCACTGCAGGAACCCTAAGCTATTACTGCACCCCAAGACCAAGAAACAAGATAAAATAACACTCTGAGTCACTTCCAGTCCTAAGATCATAATATTTAGTGAATCCATGAAATATTCTGATAACCCTATTTGCAAGGTTAACACAATTCTGTTTACTTTCCAACACCTTCCTTTCTTCATTTGCTTACTTTTCATGCAATTCCCCCACCTCCCCCGAAATAGATCTGCTGTTATTTTTGTGGTCAATAGTCTTAAGGAGCAGGGAAACTGTAAATAGAGCAGGCACAATGCCAATATTCTGAGTTAATAATTTTATGGAAATGATATGCCATTTGTAGAGGGGCATCGGCACAGGGGTATTTGATTCTTGTGCAAGGATTTTGATTTTTAAAATGAACTTTTATAAGGCTAACTGCACTTAACAGGTAATCGGTGCTTTCATAAGTGGAGAGCAAATGTTTTGAGAATGATGAGGGCAATGAATGTGCAAATATGCTTTACACAATTGATGTATGTATGTATGTATGTATGTATGGGTTATGATAAGAGTTGTATGAGCCCCTAATAAAACTATTAAAAATAAATAAATAAAGTAAACTTTAAAAAAGTCTCTTCCTGTACTCCTGGTAACCTTCAATAATCTTTCGATAAAAAAATGCTCTCAAATGGTTTGCTGAAATATAAATAAAATTATACAAATCTGATGCCATGAGATGAAGAAAATACCTTCATCTCCAATACAACACGAGTCTTTTGGAAAAGAACATAAACAGAATGCTTAGTAAAGTAGAGGATTGGCGTAAAAGGAGGCCCTCAATGTGATTAATTGAGACTGTAGTTGCAACAGTGGCGCAAACATATCATCAGTCATGAGGCTGCTGCTGGACTGGGCATGTCTGGTTCTCTTGGACATCGCGCCCCTGAGGTCCCTGTGAATAGGAACTATTGGAAGGCATCTAAAGAAAACAATCTTGGATTAATGTGCGCTCCAGGATATTTTAACCTTCTTCATTTACTTTTTAACATTATTTTTGGTGGAGGTATGCACGGGTAAATTTATACCAATTCAATAGTCTCCACAGGAACAATTCAATGAGATTGAGCACACTCTTCACGTCGTGGCATCTTTCTTGACATTCATTTGAAAATTGCTTGACATCATTAGCGCAAACTCACTACCGTCGAATGGTCTCATCTACCGTCGGGGTTGCCCGGGTCCATCTGATCCTAAATAGGAGGCTCTTTCAAAAGAGTAAAATGCTCATTGTAGACAGTCTTCTCAGATTAAACTAAAAGACACGGTGGGCTAGGCTTTGGGTGGTTAACTGCAAGGTGGACAGTTCAAAATCACTAGCCACTCCACAGGAGAATGATGAGACTCTCTTCCCTAGAGATTCACAACCTTAGAAAAACCCCGTGTAAAGTTGCTTATGAGATGAATTGACTTGCTGGCAATGGGACTATTTGGGTCAAAGATGAGTTTCAGAAAATATTTTTGTATTAAGGTTTAAAGATTTTTTCAGTGTGATAATTTCAGGGGTGCATGAAGCCTCATTGGCTCCAAAATTTCTGAGTTCCATGAATAAGTTTTGTTTCATGCACCTTCTTCTCCTTGATAGGGTTTCTTCAATGGAATCCCTGATCAAGCTGTTAAGAAATGATATGCAGCATCCACTGGGTGACTGTTTTTTCGTTTTGTTTAGTTTTGGTTTTGGTCTCTGTGTGGTAGGGACATCATACACTGTTGAATCTCTCTCCTCATCTTCCTGCATAGTGATAACATGCTGGCCATTTGAAATCAGCTGGGGTCTGTAAGGGGATGTATAGCATGGAATAAGTCTTGTATGTGCAACAAGTCCAGACTTAACTTCCTGTTCTGTTGATTTTCTAGTCTAAAGAAAGTGTTGGATTAAATGTTAACAATGCAAGCTATCCTCTAATGTGTGACAGGCCTGTAGCCACTATTCTGTATATACCATAAATAAAGAGGGCACAATTTTATTCTATTATTCAAAAATAATTTCTTAGTTCAAATAAGATGTCCTTATGTCATTGAGGAACCAGTGGGGTTCTCTATATGTCTGCATTGCTTTTATTTAATGCCTCTCATTAATGTAAATGAAAATTTTAACCAACATTCAGGCTAGAATTACAGTTGCTTTTGCAACTATAGGTACAAAAACAAGCCTTCCTCAAAAATCAATGAAAGCATTTTGTGAAAATCAATTTGCTTTATGAGCAGCATTGTCCATTTTAGTATGCTTTGCAAATTGTGAGCTATGCACCTTTGTTATTAGTGAAATTAATAATAAGCATCCGCACATAATGTGAGTTTGTGTCTATGGGTTTTTTGTTTCACAGAGTGGTATTTAAACACTCCTCAGACCACCACTGCCTGTGGTCAATTGTGACATTTATAATCAAGAATAAGATACCAGTCAAATAAATATCCAAATGTCAAAAAATAAAACACAGACAGAATAGCTAACTAAATGGTACAGAATCATTTTTTTTATTCATAGTGACCCCTTGGGCTGGAGAGTACTAAACTTCACAAATTCTTCTTTTCTGGAAGAAAAGCGGCTGGCCTAGGTTCTAAGATGCCCAAGAGAAAACAAACTAAGTTGTCTCACCAACAAACCTTGCTAGTCCTGCTTTCAAAGCCAAGATTGTTTGGGGCTCAAATACACTCCAGGTGAACGACGTTTGTGTGAGATTCCTCAGACAGGTAACCAAGCTGCAGCATTCCTGGACATACTCCACACTTCTCCCAGCAGGGGGCGTAGCAACAGTCCCTCTGCTTTCCCCTAGCCACTCAGAACACTCACTCACCAGCCCGGCCCACTGCCATAAAGTTAATGCAGAATGACAGCAGCCCTGTAGGACAGAGTTGAACTGCTCTGAAGGGTTTCTGAGACTATAAGTCAGTACAGAAGCCGACAGCCTCTTCTTTCACCTGTGGAGAAACTGGTGAGTTTGAACTGCCGACCTCACATGTGGCAGTCCGATCCTTGATATGGTGTGCCACAAAGGGTCGTTAGCCACCTACATTAATATTCTTAGTGTGTTTTAAAATCATATTTCCCCCTCTCCAATACTTTCACTGTTATGGAATTAGTTTTATTAGTGTGTTAATTAGTTTTATTAATTTGATAGAAGACTGACTGTAACCTTAGTTGTTTTTTGTTTTTTTTTCTACCAAACATCATAACTGGGACAGATATTTCTCAATTCCCCTAAAACACACCTGGATTATAAATTAAGTATTCAGAAGTGTAGCTACATGAAACCATGTTACTGTACAGAATTTTCCTCTCTCAAAGGCTTTTTACTCATGTGCTGCAATCACAATGACATGCATCCCTGCAGCAATGCAGGAAGGAGTTGGATCGGCATTTATACATATCCAGTGTCAAGGATTTCATTTGACTTGGATCCACAATCAACACTCATGAAGGTAGCCAGTCAGGAAATTAAAAGACATATTGTACTGGGAAAATCTGCTGCACAAGGTATTTGTAAAATCTTAGAAAAGAAAAAAAATAATGTTTCTTTGAGAACTAAGGTTGGCGGAAGCAAGCCAGCATGTTATCAATGGCCTTCTATGCATGAGAAAGCTGAACAGTGAATAAGAAGTAGTGGAGCAGAATTGATGTCTTTGAATTGTGGTTTTGGCAAAGAATATTGAAAGTATCTGGGTCTGCCAGAAGAATAAATGAGTCTCTCTTGGAAGAAGTACAATCAGAATGCTCCTTAGAAGTGAGGATGCCAAGACTTTGTCTCAAGTACTTTGGGCCTGTTATCAAGAGGGACCAGTCTCTGGAGATGGACATCATGTTTGGTAAAGTGGAAGGTCAACTGAAAAGAAGAAGGTCCTCCATGGAGTGGATTTGGCACGGTGGCTTCTATGATGGGCGCGACCATAACAATGACTGTGAGGAGGGTACAGTACAGAGTAGTGCTCTATTCAGTTTTGGTCACCATGAATGACAGCTGACTTCACAGCACCCAACAACAAAACAACCACAATCACAACGTGGCATCCGCTAAGAAAGCACAATGGCAGAGGAGTGGAAAATAGGGAACTGGACAGGCATTGGACATGGTTGATTCCTGCCTGGGGAACCATAATGCACGACTGACAACGATACCACTGCACATGTCTGACCAAAGCTAAGATGATGGAAGCTCTTCCCCAGCCCAGTTCTTGCCCATTCAGCCCATATCCCTGTCCTGGACCACTCCCCACCATGACCCCGCAGACACGGCCTGCAACCCTCTACAAGAACCAGCCCCAGCCCTGAGTCAGTCCCACCAATCCACATGTCCCCTGGAGAGGGCAGGATCTGCCCCAGGCTTTCCTGAGCCTTTAGCTGTGTCTATATCATCTCTCCCCACAGCTTGCAAGTGGCCCGATGAACCCCTTTTCTCTGTGACCTGCTTACCAGGTAAGTGAATCTAATTATGACAGGCGGTGGGACCCAAAGGGCACTGCCCTTATTTCCTTTGCCTCTCTCTTGCTCTTCTTTTGCCCCGGGCTGTGACACACTGACCTCCTTTCACCTTGGTGTGGAGCCAGATGTAGTTTATCCCTGATGTCCCCGGTGCATCTATTGTCTGATTCTCCCATCCTCCCCTTGTAGACAATTCTCAGAGCCTCTGTTCCGGTGAATTGATTATGTTGACACTTGGTATTTAAAGAGAACAAAGGTGCACCGAGAAGCTAGACAACAAGATAAAGGAAATGTCTGCAGAACTAGCAACTGCATGCCACCGTCGATTAGCATCAGAGATCAAGGCTGCCCTCTTGCTTTAAACGATGCTCTATAGGGTGGATGCAGATGCCCATGTGTTCTGGGCTACAAATCACCCCAAGAGAACACAGATGACTGTATCCATGCTGCTGTTTCAATAGTTTTGCAGAGGAATTTAAAAAGAAAATATATTAGCCAAAGGAAATGGTGCTAAAATATTTTTTATATCCCCAAGCATTTATTAGTCACAAATCACTAGTATAAAATGAATTTGTAAGGGAGAAAAAAGAGTTATCCAAGAAAGCTATTTTTTAAAAAGGCTTCAAGAAAGAGGTTGGTTCTTTATTTTGTTAAAAAAATCAAAAGCTAAAAGCATTGCTTTGAGCATCCTTAAGCTATCGAGGGCCGTGAGTCAGAATTCACTTGACAGCGGTGAGTTTGGTGTTTGGGGACTCCCAATCACTGGAAGTGCTGTAATGTGGCCAAGATCCAGTTGGGCATCACACATGTGGAGGTCTGGCCACAGAGAGAAGACTGGAGGAGCACCCGTAGAGAGGCTCCTTCTAAGATTTGAGGGCTTGTTACCTTCTTAGCATGAAGTGTATGTCAGTTTTCTATTTGTAAAAAACAATCGGCCTTCTGTTGCATCTTGTGATGGTTATGGATTATGTTAGATGGATACTCCTGGGTAAGAATTGGGACAGGGCTGAACCTATCAGTTGAGTCACAGCCTGATGACACACTGTGTTAGTCTGGATTGACTAGAGAAACAAATTCACAGACACTTATATGTGCATAAGAAAGAGTTTTAAATACAAGAACAATTGATCAAATGTCCCAGTACAGTTCAGATCACGTCCATAAGACCAATATTAGCCCATATGCTTGCTACCAATCTATAAAGTCCTCTTCAGACTCACAAAACACATACAATGACACCGAATGCAGGAAGATCACAGGCCAGTTGATGGGAAGTCTTGTGGATCCAGTGGCGTTGTAAGCATCTCAGTGCTGGCAGGGGTCTCCACCAGTTACCAGTGCTCTGGGTGCATCACAGTAGCTCCATGTGGCTTCTCCTCAGGAATGTCTCACAGGGAGTGAGCTTGTGTCCCGCCTCCAGCAAATTATGTATCTCCTTAGTGCTTCCAAATGAGGTCATGAAGGTGCGACTTGATTGACAGGCTAAACTCCACCCCTTTGAGACTGAAAAGTCTCAAATTGATGACAGATGATGTAATGACCACACACCCCTCGATGCCGTAAGCCTTTTTGTGTAAGAGAGAGAGTGAGAGGCTGGGAACTCTTTCTCTCTGCCACTTCACCTTTTTGCTTATTGGGACTCTGCCCCAAGGCATGGCTGAATGTGGGTCACCAGACCAAGAGAGTTGCCAGTGCCCTGCCATGTTCTGATTGACTTTCGATCGCTGCAACTCGGCACCCACTGGCCTGTGATCTTCCTGCAGTCTGCACCCCTTTCATTGTCATCAGTCTGCAGCGATGTGAGTCTGAAGAAGGCCCTGGCTTTCACTGGACTTGTGAACTTGCATTGAACTGAGCTGGGATGCCTTCTTTTGATAGAAGTTTACTTGTTGCTATAACGTTCTAGATGAATGTCACTGGATTTGTGTTTCTTGACAACCAGGCCTAAGACATATCGGCAAAATACAGACTATGAGCGGCAAAGGTCCCCTGAGTCTTGGCTTTGCAATATCCAGTGCTCACTCCAATACATCCAAAGCACAGCCTGCGGGGCAGTAAGAGCTGAGAAGTTGGGCTGGGCAGAGCAGGGAGTGGCTCTGACAGAGGGCTACTCCTAGCCTGCAGCAAGCTTTCAGGGAGCACCTCTGGTTCCCCTTTCCATAGACTGCTCTTGGAAGTGTGCTTTCATCTGGAATGTAAGATTTCTGATCCAGGAAATAATCTCAGCTCTTTCTACGTCAACTATTTCCCTAGAAAAAGAAGGCACTGGCCAGGGTGAGCTTACATATTTTTTGCATGTATAGTTCAAAGCCCAACATCTATCTTCTCTACGTTTTAAAATCCTGGCATAACAAAATGTTTGGTATTCAAGTTGCAAGTAGACCATTCATGATTAAATTGGGATTAAATTTGACATTAGTTCTCACATTTGAAGTGTTTGCCAAACTGACCCCCAATTTCTACAGTGCAAGTTTTCTAGTCACCAGGTCAGAGAAGGACAGAAGCTCATCTTGATCGCCTCCGTTAAGTCCATTTCGGTTGAGTTGATCCTGACTCCAGGTGACCCCAGTGATGCAGTGTAAAATGATCCTTTAGAGAGTTCTCATGACTTTGGTCTTTCAGAGTCAAATTCATAGGCCTTTCTTCAAGAAACCTCTGGGAGAGTGTGATGGTTAGGTTTCATGTTAACGTGGCTGGGACAGGATTCTCAGTGGTTTGGCAGTGAACACCTAGAAATCCTCCGTGACCCGTCCTGACTTAATGTAATCTCAGTCTACCAGCTGTAAGCTGAAGAAGGTAGGCTAAACATCGTTACCAAGGTCACAGGCCTGAAACAAATAATTGTAAAATAGTTTGCATGCAGTGTGGTCTGCTTCCAATATACGTGCATGCTGTAGGAAAGTTTGCTAGCTTTTTGCTGGGTCTGGATCCTGCATCTGGCTCTCCAATCTCTGGTTCTTTGGACTTGAGCCAACAGCCTGCCATTTAGCCAGATGATAATGGGAGTCTTCAGTGACCTGCCATGTCACCCATAGCTTTGGGTTTATTAAACTCTGCAGCTACAAGCCGATGTTGGATTGATTTGCCTTTGCCATCCCCAGCCTGTGGCTTTCCTGCTGATTTGGGGTTCATCCGTTCCCACAGTGCATCGGTCAGGAGAAGCCTCCAGCCTAACATCTTACACAACCCAGCCTGGACCTTTGCCACTCTACCGCTGTGGAAGCAGTTTTCTTGATGTAATATTCTTTCTGTAGAGAAACATAAGCTTCTCCGTTTTTGATTTTCTAGAGAACCCAGGTAAAAACCATGGGTTCCACTTGACAACCATTTTGGTAAGTCGCCAAGTGCTTGACCATTTTGCACCACCCAGGAACTCTTTATTGCCACTGCCCAGATGTTTTCTCTGTCCCACAGATGCATAAACTCCACAGCTAAAGACCATTCATATGGCTTAGCAACTGCCAGTCCATAGCTTCCAGAAGAAAACGGGACTGTGGGCAGGCATGAGAACAGCAGCATATTGCATGCAAGCAGGTGAGAGGAGAAGGTAGATTGCACCGCTCACGGTGTCCACAGTGATGGCCTCCAGCCTAACAATGAGAAGCGGGACCTGCGGTGCAAGCAGCACTGCCCACTACGATAATGTGGCCATGCCTCATTTAACAGTTGTGGGGGTGCATGCACGCAGGTGTGCGATACCAGGGACTGCACTCTGCCTGTCTTGGTGCATGCATGTTAATCAGAATCTACATTTAACAGCAGCGCCCATTGCTTTAGTATCGATAGTGCAATACCCTCATGCATCCGGTCTCTGGAAATTGGTTGTGAATGTTGGAAACAAGAAGGGTGGAATGATGTTTGTATGTATAATTATAAAGTAGAGGTAAAAAAGTGAGTGGGCATTTAGATAATTAACTCTTATTTGCTTATCAAAATAATTACTTTGTGCAGGTCCCATCAAACAGGTGGTGTCTGCTAAATGCCCCCAGAAGAGATGAATGTGATTACTGATGAGTTATTCCCATTGTGGAAAGACAGAATGTGAACAGGACAAATCCCATAGCAATGGAGTCAATTCTGATCCTGCATGGCAGAGTAGAACTGCCTGATCGGGTTCCCAAGGCTGTCATGTACATAGGAGCGACTGCCAGGCCTTGCTCGCACAGAACAATTGTGCAAAAGCTTTTGCTTAGTGGTCAAGCTCTTTAGCCACTTTGCCACCAGAGATCTTTCCAGATCCTGGGGCTGATTCTTAATCAAATCACCGAAGGCTGGAGGAAGTGCCCACCTTCGTGAATCCTTTCTGGACAATGCTTCTACCATTGTTGAATTTTTGTTCACTTCTTCTAGGGTCTTTGGGAAACACACATAATAAGTAGATTCAAATGTTTTTATGCCCTCAAATAATTTGCCCCCTAAACAGGCATACTGAGTCCTATCTAATTGTAAAATACAGAAGAAGAAAATGTCTGCACATGGATTTAATTAATATACATGATCCCAAAACCTGATTTCAACATTGGGTGCTCAAAACATGGACAGAAATACTCAGGTAGTTTTTCACATAAAAATAAAACAATAGAGGAGAGATGATGTGACCCAGTTTGTAGCACTGTTCCCTGTTGACTCTGATGTAAAATTGCTAGGTAGGTTCTCAAGGCAGGTATTAATTGAACAGTGTCCGTGGATGCAGTAGTTATGTAATTATTTGTCAATTTGAGGATTAAGCGTGTAGGGGTGGAATCTAGCCTGTTAATAAGATCATAGCTAAAGAGATCTCTGTGTGGGGATGGCCTTCTCTTGAGGATTCTGGGATCCTGGATTTCCTCCTTGGAGGTGGAAGACACTTCCTCTCTGCTCTCGCCCTGTGAGACAACCCTGAGGAAAAGCCACATGGACCTACCCTGATGAAGCCAGGTGGAGACCTCTGCTATCCCTGAGATGCTTACAACGTCAATGGATCAACAAGAGTTCCCATCCACTGGCCTGTGATCTTCCTGCATTCGGCATCATTGCGTGTGTTTCGTGAGTCTGAAGAGGACTTTATAGACTGGTATCAGACATATGGGCTAATAGCAGATTTATGGACTTCTTCTGTACTGGGTTGGGATATTTTCTCAATATTCTCAATATTTTATATAAAGCTCTTTGCTATACACATCTGAGTGTCTATGAACTTTTTCTCTAGTCTACCTGGACGAACACACTAATGCAGCGGGGCCCTGGAGAAAGCACTGGGAGAAAGGTGAGGCTGTGCACCGCTGCAGGGACTTGAGCCTTGGACACCCTCTAGGGTGGCTCTGAGTCAGAACGGGCTCAGTGGCAGGGGACAAATGCAAGGCAGCCTGCTGTGAATATTGGAGGATGAGAAGGGATTTAAGATGTGTGTGACAGTGGAGAATAACCACCAGTGACAAAGACAAATGAAATGCTTGATTATAAATGTTTAATGAGGTAAAAATGAAAAATGTGCGCTGGTGATTGCCCCGCTGATGTACTGATGATTGCACAGTATGATGTGTGCTTACGACTGCCCCCTCTTGTTTGCTTACTGATGTCCTGTGCACTCCACCAGGATAACAGCTAGTGAAGAGGATGAGCTACCTGGAAAGGTGACAAAGCCATGGCTTCCCGGGTCCCTAGTGTCAAAAGAACACGTCTATGCTGGTGTCACAAGAGAAAACGACTCATCAGTCATGGAACCCAGAACACCTGCCTCATCACCAATTCATCCTCAGCTCCCAGACTCTGTGTGACCAACCACCGAGGCCACCACCCTCTGCACCTGTGAAATGAAGGAACTGTCTCAATGCCTTTGCAGATCCCCTAGGTCCACAGAATGACTCTAGGTGACTTGGTGACCTCACGCATAAGGAAGGTGGCCCCTGCCTCTCTGAGTTATCACCTGCTGTGCTGAGTGAGGCAGGCTGCTTCCCAACACAGCCACTGAAGACAAAGCGGGTGAATAAGCAAATGTGGTGAAGAAAGCTGATGGTGCCTGGCTATCAAAAGATATAGTGTCTGGGGTCTCAAAAGCTTGAAGGTAAACAAGCGGCCACCTAGCTCAGAAGCAGCAAAGCCCACATGGAACAAATCAGCCTGTGTCATCACGAGGTGCCAAAGGGATCGGTTATTAGGCGTCAAAGAACAAAAAACCATATCAATGTGTGCTCACCTCCATGATATGATCACTGAAGACAAATGGGTGCATAAGAGCAAATGTGGCAAAGAAAGCTGATGGTGCCCGTCTATCAAAAGGTATAGCGTCTGGGGTCTTAAAGGCTTGAAGGTAAACAAGCAGCCATCTAGCTCAGAAGCAACAAAGCCCACATGGAAGAAGCACACTAGCATGTGCGATCACGAGGTATCAAAGGGATCAGGTATAAGGCATCATCAGAACAAAAAATATTACAATAATGAATGATGGGGGGAGTGCGGAGTGGAGACCCAAAGCCCATTTGTAGGCCACTGGAGATCCCCTTACAGAGGGGTTTCGGGGAAGAGACAAGCCAGTCCGGGTGCGATGTAGCAACGATGAAAAATACAACTTTCCTCTAGTTCCTAAATGCTTCCTCCTCCCCAGCCCCCTGCCCACTATCATGATCCAAATTCTATCTTTCAAGTCTGGCTAGACCAGAGGATGTACACTGGTACACATAGGAAATGGAAATACAGGGAATCCAGGGCAGATGATCCCTTCAGGACCAGTGGTGTGAGTGGCGATACTGGGAGGGTAGAGGGAGAGTGGGTTGGAAAGAGGGAACTGATTACAAGGACCTATATGTGACCTCCTCCCCGAGGGATGGACAACAGAAAAGTGGGTGAAGGGAGACGTTGGACAGGGCAAGATATGACAAAATAATAATTTATAAATTATCAAGGGCTCATGAGGGAAGGGAGAGCGGGGAGGGAGGGGGAAAATGAGGACCTGATGCCGGGGGCTTAAGTGGAGAGCAAATGTCTTGAGAATGATGAGGGCAATGAATGTATTAATGTGCTTTACACAATTGATGTAAGTATGGATTGGGATTAAGAGTTGTATGAGCCCCTAAGAAAACGATTAAAATAAATAAATAATAAACAAACCAATAAAAAAGAAGCCTGTATTCAACATGAGTGCAATCCCCATAGCAAATGGCTGCCACAGTCTTTGTGAAATGAAATTCTTCCAATGCCTCCCATTGTTGTCAAGACAAAGACCAACCTTCTGTCTGCCATCATGCACAACCCTTCAAAATCTAGGCCAGAAATTCATGTGGACTTCATGACTAGCTTCACACAGCTCTCTCTGAGAATAGGTTAGCACTGTTAGAATGGATTTGGGGATCAGTTCAGATTTGCTTTTAAATCCAGATCTCACCACTTACAAGCTAAGGCAAGTTGCTTAATCATTGTAAGCCTTGACTTCCTGATTTACAAATCATGGGGAGCCATATGTTATGCATTCAAATGCATCCCGCTTAAACATCCGCCAACCTTGTAAACCTAGAAGGTGACTTTACCTGGAAATAGCGTGACTGCAGATACAGAGGTAAAAGAGGTTGTACAGTGGGTACTAATCCAATAGAAGAGGAGAAGAGACCCAGTCCCATGCACAGAGGGAAGATAACATTTGAAGATGAAGGCAGAGATTGGAATGATGCAACCACAACCCAAGGACACCTAGAATCACTAGACGCTAGGAAGACACAGGAAAGATCTTTCTCTAGAGCTTTCTAAGAACATGCCACTGCTGACACACTGAATTAAGATGCTCCAGAAATCTGAGAAAAGAGATTTCTGTTCTTACCGGCATCTCAATTTTGCAGCTGTGGCAGTGTGTCACTGGGATGCATGGAGATGACACTGTCAGGGGGAGGGAACAGAATGATCCTATTAGTTTCCCGTGGAGTGTTTCAGCAGAAAATATCTTTCATGAAACATTCCCGTAGTTAGCTGTAACAGCACAAAGATTTCTGAATTTCTAGAGTATATGTATTAATATATCTACAAGGTTAACCTATTACAATTTTACTTTTTGAACCTCCTAAGGTACTGCAGTCAGAGTTAACATAATGGTGCAATTGGAAGGACACTTTGAATCATGCGATTTCACCTGAATGTGCTGCAAATACGCATAGTGGTGTCCATTGATACCATTGCTTTGCCAAGTTTTCTTGTATTTTTATTACAATGTTGTGGTAAGTAGTATTGTGAACCTTTAACGGAGGATACCTGGTGATGGAGTGGTTACCCATTCCACTGTGATTCACATGGTGAGGAGTATTTATTTTTTATCAATAACATTTCTGAAAATGAAGTAATAATCAAGCCTACCGCTGTAAGTCCATTCTGGTGCATAATGACTTTATAAGGTAGAGAACTGTCCTATAGGGTAACATGCAGTATAACTTTTTTGCAACAAATTGCTACATCTTTTTTTCATAGATGGAGTTGGTGGGTTTAAAACACTGGTAGATCAGCTGCTGGGCTTGAAACATTGACCTTTCAGTTAGGGCAGTGGTTCTCAACCTTCCTAATGCCACCATCCTGTAATATAGTTCCTCATGTTGTGGTGACTCCCAACCATAAAATTACTTTCATTGCTACTTCATAACTGTAATTTTGCTACAGTTATGAATTGGGTGACCCCTGTGAAAGGGTCACTTGAGCCCCCAAAGTGGCCATGACCCAAAGATTGAGAACCTCTAAGTTAGCAGCTCACTGCTAATAACATACGAAGGTGTGGTAGTTACATAGTCTGTTGTCAATATGAGAGGATTAAGAGTGAATGGGTGGAGTTTAGCCTGTCAATCAAGTAGCAACTTGATGATCTTATTTGGAGGGGCTACGGAGATAAATAACTCCCTTGAGGTGGGAAAAACACTCAGACCCTGTGAGACATAATTGTTGACAAGCCACTGGCGACAGGCTGATGGCAGCCAGAGCCTCAGAGCTGAGGAAGCCATGTGGAGACCACTGCAAGCAATGAGATGATTACAATGTCACTGGATCCACAAGACTTCCCACCCACTGGCCTGTGATCTTCCTGCAATAGGTGTCATTGCATGTGTTTTGTGAGTCTGAAGAGGACTTTATAGATTGATGTCAGGCATGTGGGCTAATAATGGACTTATGGACTTGATCTGGACTGGCCTGGGATGTTTTCTCGATATTCAATTGCTCTTATACATAAAGCTCTTTCTTGTACACATGAGTGTCCATGAATTTCTTTCTTTAGTCTACCCAGACTAACACATTCTGGTACCTTGGAAGTGGGGTACTAGAGAAACAAATCATGAAGAGGGAGAGTAGATGTTTTTTAAACTTCTGCCTCATGGTAGGAATTCTTCTTTGGCTAGGCAGAGGTCGGATATGCCCATGTAGTTTACTGGGTTGTTTTCTGGAAAGTATATCGGAAGTTAAAGTTTTGATTATTTTCTTGGGTTGTAATCTTTGGTTATTCCTGTATGAAATGCCAAAAATGAATATGATTAATATATATTTTGAGCTCAGGGAGCTGTGTGAATTTCTCAGAGATGCTGCTAAGTGAAAATGGCTGACAGACAGCCTTGATCTGGCTTAATGCTGTCAGAGGCCTAATCCCATACTTTGTATCAAGAGAATAGTCAATAGAAAGGATTTAGATAAGCTAAATAGGATTTAACTTGACTGTTTTAATAATTGAGTTTGGTATCTGATTTTACTTTGTTTATACTGATTTCTTCTACTGGTTATTTTTGATATAATGATTGATAGAAATGATTACTGATTCTCTACGAAAATAGAAAGCTTGTAAGTTCACTTGCCTTGAGCCATTAAAATGTGATTCTTTAAATGGGTTAGGACACACCTGCAAAGAAGGCTCTGGAAAGATAATCCCCACCCAGAGTTTTGGAATACTCAGGATGTTTGTATTTAAAGAGTCTTGCCGAAAGGGATGCTGTTGACAGATTGAAAAAGGAACTCTTTGACTTTCTGAATTTTGAACTAGTGTTTGGTTGTTTTTTTTTTTTTGAGAAGCTGAAAAAATATAGAACCATGAAGAAAACTCCTCTCTAGAACTGAAAGTTAACGGGAGCCTGTGGCAACCTGAAATGCTTGTTCAAGTGACCACCTGGATCTGCGTGTTGAGTGGCAGTGAGAGAAATGCCGCAATAGAGTGATGGGTTGAGTCTGGCCACTGACACCTGTGAACTTGATTTACAAGGAACTAGAGGAGAGGATGAGAGAGTGTTGACTGATATGAAGTTCATGATCTAAGACAAGGGGCTAGGCTTGTTGAGAATTTGTGATGAGCCCATGGTCTAAAGCTAAGGTGATCAATGGACCCTGGTGAGGCTAAGTGAGGCAACCCACACTGAGTTGATCAGAACCTGACCAGATGAAAAGAAGGTATTTGAGCCTGTGAACCGGTGGAGATTGCTGCAGACTTTGTGGATGGCCGGTCCTGATTTGACTTTACTTATGGATGAGGATTTCACACTGGAATGAAGGTACCAACTGGAATGAAGATTCTTCACATCAAAGAATATGATTGTCTCCTCAGAGCATTGGGTTGATGTAAGTTGGCAGAATAGAAATTAGATACCCAAAATTGGGAGCATAAAGGAAATGATTGACTTACAAACTTTCATAGGTGCTGAACTATATTCATAGGATTATAGGATTAAGGTATAAATGTTACTTAACTGCAATTGTTAGGCATAGGATATTTTTGTTTGTTCACTTATAGAATGTTATGTTTCAAGGAGGGTGTCACATATTGAATTGTATGCATTTTAGTTTTATCCTATCAAGTACAGATATTGTTTTATTATTATTAGTTTTTTAATTATGTTGGCTAAAGATTTGTGTGAAGGGGTCAAATTGGCAAGGGGTGGTCTGTAGGAGTTACATAAACTGTTGTCAATTTGAGAGAATTAAGAGTGAAGGGGCGGAGTTTAGTCTGTCAATCAGGTAGCAGCTTTATGACCTTATTTGAAGGGGCTAAGGAGATAGATAGCTCGCTTGAGGTGGGAAACACTCAGTCTCTGTGAGACATACTTGTTAACAAGCC
Organism: Echinops telfairi; assembly: GCF_000313985.2. Taxonomy (NCBI): domain Eukaryota; kingdom Metazoa; phylum Chordata; class Mammalia; order Afrosoricida; family Tenrecidae; genus Echinops; species Echinops telfairi. The sequence goes on from NW_022107431.1 coordinate 4,174,996, forward strand.
ACATGGAGACAGGCTGATGGCAGCCAAAGCCTCGGAGATGGAGAAACCACATGGTTGCCCCTGCCAGTACTGAGATGCTTCCACTGTCACAGGATCCACAAGACTTCCCACCCACTGGCTTGTGGTCTTCTTGCATTAGCATTATTGCATATGTGTCAGGATTCTGAAGAAGACTTTGTAGATTGGCATTGGGCATATGGGCTAATATTGGACTTGTGGACTTGATCTGGGCTGGGCTGGGATGTTTTCTTAGTGTCAGTTACTCTTTATATAAAGCTCTTTCTTTTTTTTTTAAATCATTTTATTAGGGGCTGATACAACTCTTATCACAATACATACATACATCAATTATGTAAAGCACATTTTATATTCATTGCCCTCATCATTCTCAAAACATTTCCTCTCCACTTAAGACCCTGGCATTAGGTCCTCATTTTTCCCCTCCCTCCCCACTCCCCGCTCCCTCATGAGCCCTTGATAATTTATAAATTATTATTTTGTGATATCTTTCCCTATCCCACGTCTTTCTTATACACATATGAGTGTCTATGAATTTGTTTCTCTAGTCTCCCCAGATTAACACACAAGGTGCCCTATCAAAGTAAAAGAAGAAGAAAAATGATAAAACTCCCTCACTTAGTCACTAACCTAATTAATCTGTAATTCAAGGTAGAAAAACTCTACAAAAGCATTTTGTTGCTCCTATTCATTGTATAAGAACATTTATGAAATTCACTGATATATTTATAACAGAACATGCTATGATTAAAATTGTTAATGAACATTTCTACAGATTCTACATGGTCTGGTACAGGAGGTAAGTCCTTGGGGGGTGGAGGTAGGGTCCTTTCCACATTCTTTGTCTACGCCGTAATTGAACGGAACCAGCTCTCCTTCAGTCTTTCCTATCCATTGCCTAGGTTTCACATGCTATAAGGTGACTGAACTGTCTTGGCTTGGGTCAGGGCACCTTAGCCCTCAAAGGACATCTTTGCTCTATGACACTTTATAGAGGTCTTGACTGCTGCTTCCATTAGTGTTTATTGAGGATCAAGGTAAAAGAATATCCTTGACACTTCCAATCTTTGCTCCATGATGCTGTCTCTTGGTCCAATTGTGATGATTCTTTGGCTTTTCATTACATTGTAATCCATACTGAAGGCACTACTAGTCTTTGATCCTCATCAGTAAATGCCTCAAGCCCTCTAAGTTTCGTGGAGCGAGGTTGTGATAGCTGCTTGCTGACCATTTGTCATGAGCTTCCCTGTGATCCTGATGCCTTGCTCGTCTTTGTATAATCTAGGTCCCCAGAGGGTTTGTTCAGTATGCAGATTTGATAAGTATGGTGAAAGGATATAACCTTGACACACACCTTTCCTGCATTTGAACCACACCATGATCCTTTATTCTGTTTGAGCGACTCTCTTGTTGTTTGTACAAGTCCTGCATGAGCACAATGAAGTGTTCTGAAATTCTACACCAGGAGTAACTTGCTTCAGATCACATAAGCCTTGCAAAAGTCTTTTGAAGGTTTTAGAAAAGCAAAACTCACAATATAACCTTCTTTTTTTTCCTACAAACTGAACACAAAACTTCCATATTTATTTTATTTTAAAAATGCCTGTAGTGTGGCTGTGGGGGTAGTGTCTTCTTTTCTTTCCAGGGTATCCAGTACATAGGCTGGCTGCTGCAGAAGTCTTTTTCCTGATTCGTAGCCTGCTTTCTTGTTAGGCACCAAGGGGAATTTTTATAGACAGAGCATTTAGTGTTTGTTCACTTAGAACAACACGTCTGTGGCTGCTATTCTTAGAAACCTTAGTGGGAGGCACAGATCCACCTCTGAGAAGTGTGAGTCACCCCACTTCCCTAATTATGCATCCTCCTGACTGTAGACTACGGGTCTTAATTTCTACAAACCATATTCTGAAAAACCTGGAGGCTAACAGGCCAGAAAACCTCGCTCAGCTCCAGCCTGGAGGTGGGAGACGTGCAGTCAGTTAGGCTCTAATGGGCAAATCCAGGACATTGCTCTTCTCTCTCCCATGGCTCCACACGCATCAAAGCAAAGTGCACCCATTCTGCGCCCACACACTTCTCATAAGTAATTTCCTGGTGAGTCTGCTGCTCTACCATTGTGATTTCCTCCGCAAAATAGCATTTAATAACATTTCTCCCATGAAATCCTGTGTGTGCGGCACCATGATAGCTCTTGGGGCAAATAAGACAGTGTTTTGCATTAGAGTCACCACTTCATGGGGGAGCACCAGACAAAGAGCACATGACGGAAGAGAGCGTGGAAGAAGGGTGGGAAAGAGAACCAGGATGTGCTCAGAATAGGCTAAGCCGTAGATATGAACTTAGAACCCTGGAATTAGGTGAAAGACCTCCTTGAAATTCCATCCCAGAGTTCTCTGTGGGCCATGCTGTTGGTAGCTGCTATTGAGTAGGTCCCTAACTACTGGAGAGAGACCTCATGCACCAGAAAACCAAATGCTGCCTGAGCCTTTACTGTCTTCTCTATGGGTTGTGGATTGGATCATTGGTCAATTTTCATAAGTACAGCCCACTCATCTTATTCTACAAGATCCACTGAATCCTGTCAGCATCAGAGCAGTATACCAACCTCCACCAAAGGATGGGTGCTGGCTGTGCTTCCGGGGCCCAGGAATCATGGTAGGGTTTTCCATATGGAAGGCATGGATTCTACCACTGAAACACCACGGCCTCCAATGTATCAATATGTTCTCAACATTGTTGTTTGGTACTGTTGAGTGTCTCTTACTTACAGAAACTTTAAGTACAAATAACAAAACAAGGCTTTATTTTTCCCATCCTCATACTCATTCCTGCCACCTTGACCCCATCATTGCAGCTGTGTGTCAATGAATCTCATTCCTCTGTTTATCTGGCCCTTTACTTTTCCAAGCAAGAGGTGAAGTTTTTTTAAAAAAAGAGCATTATTTCAGCAACCAAGTGTAGAGGGAATTTCATTAAGGGGAAATGGATCCATGTTTTTAATGATTACAGGTAAGTCACTGAGGTAGTTAAAACAACTGTTGTCAATTTGAGACAACAGCACAGGGGTGGAGTCTAGCCTGTCAATCAGATTGCAGCTTGATGACCTCATTTGGAGGTGCTAAGGAGATAAATAGCTCACTGAAAGTGGGACACAGGCTCACTCTGTGGGACTTTCCTGTGGAGAAGACACAGGGAGCTAAGCTAGAGCCCGAGCTGAAGGAGACACGTGGAGACTTGCAAGCTTTGAGATGCTTACAATGCCACTGGGTCCAGAAGACTTTCCGCCCACTGGCCTGCGCTCTTCCTGCATTTGGCATCATTGCATGTGTTGTGTTAGTCTGAAGAGGAATTTATAGATTTCTATCAGATATATAAGCTAATATCGGACTTATGGACCTGATCTGGGCTGGACTGGAATGTTTTCTCAATATTCAATTGCTCTTATATATATAAAGCTCTTTCTTATACCTACATGAGTCTCCTTAGATTTGTTTTTCTAGTCTACCCGGATTAACACAGTCATGTAGGATGAGATCTATGAACTGTCCTCTAAGCTTCCTCACTGTGATGATCTCATGCCTTAGAGCTGGCTGGGTCTTAGAATCAGAGGGCAAGAATGGCTACAACATCTGAGGAGTTTGGGATAAAAACAAGATGGAAACTGGAGAAGAATGTGAGGTCAGTAGAGTCTGCTTTCAGGTTTTACTTTTGACAATGAACCATGGAATGACATGGTCATGTTGTCCGAGGAATGGTCTGGAACAGACGGGGACATGGATGATGCACATGAAGGAACGATTGAGTCCATTGGGATTGGGATGCAGTGCACTGATGCAGATTTGATCCTGAATCGGAGCTCATACAGCGATAAGAGGGAGGATGGTGGAGTTTGTGGGAGAGGTAGATTAACTGGTGAGGTGGTTCCTTTCTAACGGCCTTTCGGCTTTCAGCAAAGCATTTGCGAGTGAGGAGATGTTGAAAATTTGAGAGAGAGCCCACGAGAGGAGCAGTTTGAACATCCTATGTAGATGTTGGATGACCATCACACGGCACTGAGAGTCCTCATGGGAATGGGGATCATTGAAAAGAAGACCAGTTAACATGCCTTTATATTTTTATCATCTACGTTTTACTGTTTGGGTGCAAGTGGGGAACAGGCAGAGGGCTGTTTTCATCAGGGTTGATAACTTGTCAACTAACTGGCTCCAGTATCTGGAATATGAGGGCATCTGCCAGATCTTCATTGTACTAATGGAGTAAGGAACCAAAGTGCAGTGAGTAGAGTCCCATTGGACCACATAAATGTTAAATGGAGGGTCATAGCATGTGCAGCTGGAAGGAAATGTCCCCTGCAGATGGTATGTTTGTAGTTTAGAAAAGAAGTTAAGTGGGCACTGGTGAGAATGAACGATAAGGTAGGGCTATGGGACAGAGAAGCAGAGGTAAAGCAGAAGGTGCTATCACCAGTAGGGAGAAGACCAGGGCACCAATTAGTTAAAACATCAGATACATCACCCGTGGGTCTCTTCACGTTTCTGTTGATAGCCATTCATGGGTCGTGACATAAAAGGAATGAGTACTGACTAAATATTCTGAACTAGAAAAGAGAGTAGACTGTAATATAGAATGTATGCAATGACATTGCACCTAATGTAGATGAGTATTGCTTCAGAAAACACACACACACACACAAGAAAATGAATAAAAGTTATTAGAACTTCTACATGAATGTGGTACATATATAACAATTTTGTCAATTTGAGGATTAAGAGTGTAGGGGTGGAGTCTAGCTTATCAATCAGATCATAGCCAATGAGGCCTCTGTGTGGACATGGCCCTCTCCTGAGGATTCTGGGAAATCTGTTACCTCCTCCTGGGAGGTGGGAGACTCTCTGCTCACACCCTGGGTGACATAGCAGCTGACAAGACACATGGACCCTGATTCAACCCTGCCAGAGACGAGATGTTTCCAATTCCATTGGATCCAAAGACTTTCTACCCACTGGCCTGTGATCTTCGATATTCAGTGTCATTGCATGTGTTTCATGAGTCTGAAGAGGACTTTATAGATTGGTATCAGACATGGGCTAAAATCGGACTTATGGACTTGATCTGGACTGGGCAGGCATGTTTCCTCAATATTCAATTGCTCTTGCATATAAATTCCTTTCTTATACACACATATATGTGTCCATGAATTTGTTTCTCTAGTCTACCCAGACTAACACAATTATTTTTTTAAAATCAATGTCAAAAGGTTGGAAGTTCAAATTTATCAAGTGGGTCCAGGGGAGAAATATCTGCTAAATTGCTCATCTGCTTCTGAAAGACAGTGTTGTTCCTGTTGTTCTGTTGTATCTAGGCATTGTCGAGTCAACTGTGTCCCACAGGAACTCCATGTTGCAGACTCGAACCTCGCCATAAGGTTTTCTAAGCTATAGTCTTTACAAGAGAAGATTTTCTGGTCTGTTTCCCACTGGGTCACCTGGTAGGTTTAAGCCACAAGATTTTCTTCTTTGTAGAAGATTACAACCATGGCTATTGAAAGCCAATGGAGCCATTCTACTGTGTAGCATAGGTCACCATGAATCAGAAGTTATTTGAGGACAGTTGACTTTTTTAAGTGTATATATACATGTATATATGCTCACATATATTCACTAGCTCATGGTTGAAATCTGTTGCTTATTATTGGTCTCTGAAGTTGAAAGCCACTGTTCTATGTGTTTGTTAAAATATTCCACAATGATAGCAGGAATAAACTCAACTCACTGTATTCTAGTTGTGTCTGACTCATAGCAACCCTGCATCACAGAGTAGTAGTACCCCTGTGGGTTTCTGAGACGATATAATTCTTAGCAGGAGTAGAAAGTCTCTCCTTTTCTCCCACTCATTTGCTGATGGTTTTAAACTGCTGACCTTGTAGTTAGCAGTTAAACTCATAACAATAATGCAACCAGAGTTACAATAGCGGGAAGAGGGATGACAACATAGTATTTCATTGGAATTCATAATCTTCTTTGAATTGTTGGAGGAGAGGCTGGGGAATACACAGATGACCATGCCAGCCATGGAGCTTCCACAGGGGGGGGGGGGCGCAGCTGTAGGACAAGGAGGGCCATGCTCTAGCGGTTCTCTCAGCATATATTTACCCCACCTCAGGTGTGATGATGGGGAGTGCTCGAGAGAAGATGGGCCACTGATGTTCTGCAAAGAATTGCACAGAGCTCTGGGTTTCCAAGGTGACAATAGGAGCCCAGGCAGACACATGTCCCAGAGAGGTGCCAATTCTCCACATATCCCTATCCTGAGGGAGGGCTTATTCCCCCCCGCCCATCTTATCTTGCACCTCTGGCACTCCCGTGAGAGGCATTGACACACGGGGAAGTGACCTGGTGCCTTCTGAATGCCCTCCGTGTGCTTGGCCTTCACTGTTCTTCAAAAAGTGATGTGTACTAAGTACAGCACTAAGTAGCATTCTAATTTTAGAGACAAAGAGGCAGAGCCCTAGTCCTTACGCTCTCTGAGGATAATTAGTAAGCTGGTGCTGGAGGAGCAATCAGAATGCACTTCTGTATGACCTCAAAGCTCATGCTATTTATGTGCTGCCCCTTATCTACCAGAAATGTCTTCCAGGTCTACTCACAGGCTGACCCTGGGGGGAGCTTGGCAAGGCGGCTGCATAACTAGCTTAGCCCACAGTGGGCATCATCTATTTAAAAGTCATATAGTGTTCATCCAGGTCAGGTACTACTAATAGAGTAGCCTATATTTAATTATTGTTATACCCCAGGAATTGAGGATGAAGGCAGTGTGATTCATTCAGAATGACTAAACTTGCATCCCAAGAAAAATATGTATATATTTTATTGCACATATTTATAAACCACCTATAAATGTTTGATGGTAGGAGGCTCATCTTCTCAACTGAAGACTTGGGTTTGATTCCCAGCCAAGGCACCCCCAGGTGCAGCTACCTGCTTTCAGTATAGCAGGGAAGGGAGAAGTTGATCATCACCTGTAACTCCTGATGTGCCCTCTCCGAGTGAATTCTTGAGGAGCACTTTTGGGTTGTGGAAAAAATGAGTGTGAAGATTTATGATGGTCTGGTATAAAGATACCACTGGTGCACCCATTGTAGCCACCGGGAAAGCTGTAAATGACAACTTAGATTTGAAGATCATCAATGGTGACTAGTGGAGATGAGGAGAGTGAATAAGATAATACAAGCAAGATATGTCAAGAATGAAGAGAGGAGAATTAGGGTCATAATGCAAATGTTAAAGACCAGGCACAGAAAAGAGAGGGGGGCAGGGAGAGCCCTTGAAGAATCTAGGATGAATTCAGCCTAAGAGACAGAATGACAGTGTTCAAAAAATCCATATTGAGACAGAGATGGGGAATGTCCAGATGGTCCCAGGATCCCTCATGGTAGTGAGGGCTGCTAACTCCAGGGTCAGCAGTTTGAAACCAACAGCCTCTCTGTGGTAGAATGATGGAGCTTTCTATTCCCATAAAGAGTTACAGTCTTAAACAGTTACAGGGGCAATTCAACCCTGAGTTGGAATTGACTCAAAGGCAGTGAGTCAGGTTTGGGGTTTGGAAGGGCGGGTAGGATGACCTACAGTGTCAAATGCTACAACGCAGTTATGTGCAACAAAATCTAAGAATCAGCTTACGGTTTTCAGTGGTAGGAAGTAGTGGAGCCTTGACAAAGCCATGTGTGTGGTGAGGGGGGAGGGGATACTCATTATTGTATGTTGTGGATTAAATGGTTTCCGCTTAAAAAAAAGCAATATGGGAATCATTACCTCCAGGATTTGTGAATGTGGACTTGTTTGGAAATGGAGCCTTTGGATCTGATTGTTTGGGTTAACCTGAGGTCACACTGAAGTAGGGTGTATCCTAATCTCATCTGAGAAGTTTCTTCCAAAAGAGGAGAATAGATAGAGAGAAAAGTCACCATAGGAGGACACAGCTGAAGTCAAAGAGCACCAAGATATTCTGCACACTGACGAAGATTAGTGAAGGTACAATGGACCACCAAAAGAACAAAGGGATCTGTCTTGGAAGAAGTACAGCCCGAATGCTCCTTAGCAGCAAGGATGGTGAGAATCTCCCTCTGATATACTTTGGACATGTTGTCAGGAAAGACCAGTCCCTAGAGAAGGGCATCAGGCTTGGTGACATAGCAGGGCAGCTAATAAGATGGATTGACACAGTGGCAGCAACAATGAGCTCAGCATTGGAAGAGCTATGAGGATGGCACAGGGCCAAGCATGGTTTCCTTCTCTTACACCTTGAGTCCCTGCAAATCAGCACTGGCTTGATGGCGATGGCATCACCCACAGCCGCACACCAGAAGCTGGGAAGGAGAGAGACCTGGACCTACTCTTAGCCCATGTACTCAACAGGCACGAAAAGGATTGGGTACCATGCTGTGAGCTTCCAACCTTCAGAACTGTGAGACTAAAAGTTTGGGTTATGGCAAACACAGGAAACAGGGACATTAGAAAGTGCCCCAGACATCAAGGGCAGAGGTTACCAGTCCCGACTCTCCATTCTGTTTTCCACAACAGCGCACACTTAGTAGTGTGTTTGCTATGGAACCAAACAGAAGAGAAGGCCAGTGGTTGTCAAAGAATCTGGATTTCAAATCTGCAAAGAGAGCTTTGAAAAGATATGTCTTGCCCAGTGCTATGGAATATTCAGGAACCAGTGATCTTTGTCAGAAGCTGGAAAAAATTTGAAACCACGAAGAAAACTCCGCTCTAGGACAGAACGTTAAAGGGAGCCTGTGCGCAGGCTGAAATGCTTGCTAGATGCCCACCTGGATCTACTTGTTAAGTGGAAATGGGAGAAATGCAACAATAAAGAGAGAGGTTGAGTTTGGCCACTGACACCTGTGGACTTGGCTTACAGGAAAAAGAGGAGAAGAGAGAAGGTTGACTGGTCTAAAGTTCATGACCAAGCACAAAGGGGCCAGGGTTGTTTGGAATTTGTGATGGGACCATGGTCTAAGGCAAGGTGACCAATGGACACACTGGTGAGGCTAAGTGAGGTAGCCCACATTGAGTTGACCAGAACCCGACAGATGAAGAGATTTTTGAGCCTGTGCACTGGTGCATATTTTTGATGACTTTATGGATGGCCTGTCCTGAGTTGACTATGCTATGGATGCGAACTTCACAAGGTTCCAACTGGAATGAAGATCCTTCATGTCAGAAAACATGATCGTCTCCTCAGAGTACTGGATTGATGTAAGAGGGTCATATAGAAACGAGATACCGAAAATCGGGGTGATAAAGGCATGAAGTGGTTGTCTTACAAACTTTCATAGGTAGGGAAATATATTCATAAGATTGGAGGATTAAGGTGTAAGTGTTACTTAACTGCAGTTGTTAGGCTAAATAATTTTGTACAGGTGCCAATTTGGCAAGGAGTGGATTGAGATAGTTAAGGTTTATTGTGCCAACCTGGCTGATAAACACATGTGGGATTAATTGAAGGAAGGAAAGATAAATGGCTTGGTGAGCCTTGCCTTTCTGGTTCCCGAGTCTCTTGCTCTCTGATGGTCAGACCAGGGGGCAGCTGCCTTAGTCAGTTCCCTGCTTCAGCTGGCAAGGCTAACTTCCTGGGAGACATCCCTGAGGAGAAGCCACATGGACCTACCCTGATGCAACTCTGGGTGCTGGAGCAGCCGCGTGGAGACCCCTGCCAATACTGAGATGCTTACATGCTCACTGATTCAGCTTTCCTCTTGCAGTCAGCATCATTGTGTGTGTTTTGTGAGATTTAGGAGGACTTTGTAGATCAGTAACAGACATATGGGCTAATGTTTGACTTATGGGCTTAGACAGCACTGGGTTGGGATGCTTTCTTAATGTGCACTCGCCCTTTATAGAAAAAAT
>NW_022107431.1:4185024-4186495 GCF_000313985.2 Echinops telfairi
ACACACACATATTTCTGTGAATTTGTTTCTCTAGTCTACCCAGACTAACAATGAAGGTAAGAAGATGACATCACTAATTAGAAAACTGATACTGCTTCAAAAATTTAAATGAAAGGAAAGAGAGCAGAGGAGATATGAGTGATGGCTCTATGCATACATCGGGGGAAATGATGTAGGCATGGTGACTGGCTGAAGAGAAAGAAAAAGTAAGTACCAATTTGTTTTTAAGAAGAAGTCAAGAGAGGAGACACAGAAGGGAGTTCTATACTTCAATCGATGGATGTCTTCCTATAAGTGTACTTGTTTTCGTCTCCAAGTAGAGATATTTCATTATGAATATATCCAAAGTTGAACAGCCCCTCTCTTCTCCCTTAAAATGTATCCATTTGAGCATGTTAACACTATCACTTAGTAGCCAGAGTCACTCTCCTTGAATACTCATGCTGCTTTCCAGTCCCAAATGTTATCAATGATCCCATTGGCAATACTAATTTTAGGCCTTAGGATTTGTGTATTTGGATTAATTATTCTATTTGGCTCACTTTTAGTTTTGCTACTTCAAACAAACACTGATTAATTTGCTAAAAAAAATCGACAAAATAGACCTAGGCCATGCTGTTAGAATGGATCAGAATTCTTTAAAATGGTGTACAAGTATTTCCGCTTCTGAATTCTAATGAACTTCTAAATAATTTTATCCATTTTTAACTTAGTTTTACTTTTAAAAAATTACTTTGTATCAGTAATTTCACTTTAAAAATTACCCAGACTTACTTGGGATATAAGTTTGTCAAGAGACAGAGAGAAGAACAGACAGTCAGAGAGAAAGTGTGGCAGTTACATAATCTCCTGTCAATTTGTGAAGGGGTGGCGTCTAGCCTGTCCATCAGGTCACAGCCAATGAGACCTCTGTGTGTGCATGGCCTTCTCAAGGATTCTGGGCACTCCTATCTTTCTCCTTGGAGGTGGGACACACACTCTTTCTGCTACATATTCCTGTTGAGAAGCCACATGGAGTCATGCTGATGGCAGCCAGAGCCTTTGAGCTGGAGGAGCCACGTGGAGACCCACGCCAGCACTGAGATGTTTCCACTGCCACTGGACCCACAAGACTTTCCACCCACTGGCCTGTAATCTTTCTGCACTCAATGTCATTACAACATGACGAGTGTTGCGTGACTCTGAAGTGGAAGTTACAGGCTGATATCAAACATATAGGCTAATATTGGACTTATGAACTTGATCTGGACTGGACTAGGATGCCTTTTTAAAAATATACAATTACTCTGTTCTTTTTTTTTTTAATCGTTTTATTAGGGGCTCATACAACTCTTATCACAATCCATACATGCATCAATTGTGTAAAGCTCATTTGTATATTCATTGCCCTCATCATTGTCAAAACATTTGCTCTCCACTTAAGCCTCCCCCCACCCGCCCCCCCACCAGGTCCTCATTTTTCCCCTCCCTC
>NW_022107431.1:4188835-4194094 GCF_000313985.2 Echinops telfairi
CCATACTACCCGGTCCTCACCCTAAGAATGTTTGTATACAGTAGCTTTTTCCCTATGCCCCTTTTGCATTTTTTTTTAATGCTTACCTCAGCGGACTCATGTTGTACTTGTCCTTTAGTGCCTGACTTACTTTGCTTAGCATGATATCCTCCAGTTCTTCCCATGCAGTGATGTGCTTCATACGTTCATCACTGATAAAGCTCTTTCTTATACACATATCAGTCTCCCTATATTTGTTTCTTTATTCTACTTGGACTAACACAGAAAGAAACACAGAGAGGGGAGAGAGATAGAGAAGGGGAGAAAGGCAGAGAAAAGGAAAGTAACAGAGAGGGAGGTAAGAGAGATGAAGAGGGGTTTTAAGGGTAAATTTGGCTGGAGACAGAGTTGGAAGTTCTCCAGCTCTCTGGGTTCAATGCCAGTGACTTTTGGTGGTGGTTGTGGTGGTGTTTGTTTATGAGGTAGAGCATAAACTTCAAGTTGATGACACCTGTTAGTAGAAAATAAGTCTTTCTTTCTAGTCCTATCAGTGCTCTCTCCTCCCACTCATCCCATCCCGAACAGCCTCTGATGGGCCACACTGGGTGTTAAGTTCATGCTGGAATTCCAGTAGCCAGTCCCCCACCATACTCACCCTCTGCAGCTGAGTAGTCTATTGCAGATCTCAGAACTCTTCTTGGGATGAGTGTAGGGGGCAGCTACTGAGAATGATAGTTCACTCTGTTTCTTTTTGCCAGAGACCCAAGATGTGGTAGAACCAGGGTGGAGTTGTTCACTATACATTAATAAACAAGCACAAGCAGGAGGGCCATGCTACCTTGCTTACTAAGTAACCCACCCTGCATGGGGCCACACTGCTAGAAGCTGACCACAGCAGCCGAGAAGATTAGTCCTGAGCAAAAGAGTTTCTCAAGAGACTTTGGTAAAGGCACGTATGCATTTGCTTGTATAAAAGAAGGGTGTGAACGGTTAGGGTCAACACATGAAGCCTTCATAGCAGAGCCAAGCATTTTCTAAACTATGAAGTCAGTTCTTCCTGTCCTCTGAGAACCCCGTTCCCTAAACTATCCCAAGGGTTCCTACTGGGACCTTGCTGTCTGTTCCTGGCTCACCTGTGTAGCTATCTTCTTAGAATCCTCACTCTCCATTGGTGGATTGATCTGCCTGAGCTAATTTACACCCAGGGGTCACGCGTGAAGTCTTGGGGTCTTCAGTCACACAGAGCCCTCACATTTACAGCCTCCCAAGGTTCCTGTTGCTCCAGCAAGCCCTCTTGGCAAGTCCTTAAAGATGGTGCAGAAACCCCCGTCGTCTGCCATCTTCCCTGTAGCTGTAGGCAGCCCCCACCCTCACCCCCTGATCCTTCTGTAACTTTCTGCCGACATCCTAGTTCTCTCAATTAACAAATAGAAGCAGCAGGGCACATTTATCCTATGAGGTAGCGTGGATACCTCCAGTCCACTGGGGTCAATGAGAAGCATAGCTTTACCACAAAAGACTATGAAAAGATACCTCTTTTGTTTTGCGTATGTGTATTTTGCAGATCAAAAAAGGTGAGTGTCTTGAAAAGCTTCTGCCTCTTTTCTCTGAGCAAAAAAAAAAAACAAACCCTCCAGATTTCTTTTAATGACATCAGATCTGTTCCACTTCGCCTACACGTTGCTCACAGTCTTCAAGACTACAGCTTCTGATGGGGGCTCCCAGATGGCCTTACCAACTCCTACACGATTGAGGGATGAGAGGGCGCAGAGCCAGCTGGGTCGGCAATATGTCTGAAAGGCAGGTTTCTTGCCTGAAGCCTAGATTGGTGCTTTTGTATCCGTTTTCCCTCCCTTCTTCTTAACTTCTCTTTTTCTCAATAGATAATCCCTTCCATATTTTTACCATATAAAAAGTATATAAGGGTCTGTAGGGAGGTTTCCCTGCTCTGTCTCCCATAGGTGACAATGGTCACTGGTGTCCTTTCTGCGTGTATGGGCATGTGCTACTACGACCCAGCTTTCATCAAGTCCGTCCTGCCTCGTGTGTCAGAGTGGAGCTGCCAGCGATACGATTTCACAGAAGTAGATCAGTAGGGCTACCTCTGGGCAGACTTGAACTTCCAACATTTGATTTTGCAATCAAGCACATTCACTGTTTACACCGCAGTGTATACCACATACTGATAGATAAGTGCCAGGGAAGGTTCACCTTCAAGAGGATAGAAATGATATCTTACCAATGCAGAAATAGCTCCCTCATATTTTTCTATCCACCCTCCCTGCCTCTCTCCCTCCCTTCTTTATCTTCCATCGCCTCTTCCTTCCTTATAGCTCTTTACACTCCCATGAAAAGACTGGATCCTGTAGGAGGACAGTGAGTTTGTGTCCAACTCCCCGACCTCAAAGTGTGTGGCATTAGGTGGAGTTATATAGAGATCATTTCCCATGTGAAATATTTTTCAACAGAATATTTCATTTTGAAATTGAAAATCTCATCTACATTTGGAATTTCAATATGTATGACAAATGCGGACCATATGTCACAAAACTTTAAAAACTAACAGAGACATCCTAGTAGGACAAGAGTCATCTTATCTCTCAAGACAGATGACTTGAGAAGACAAGAATTTCTCATAAATTAGATCGTTCATTAGGTCTCATTCAGAACCAGGTCGTATTCAGAACAATACATTAGCATTACTTGGTACACATTCAGATTAAATTGGTTATGTTTCCTGTTTAAAATTAACTTGGAAGGGGGAGAAAATGGGAGCAACAGGGCAGTGCCATCCGCAAGTAGTCAGGTAAGACCTGACCTTCAGACCCCAGGATTCTATTAGAAAAGACCCAGGGTTTCAAGGGCATGGAGAAAGGAGCCATTTCAGGTCAGGATAAACATTGTGAGCAACAATGAAATCATGTTATTTAGATGCTATGAAAGCAAGAAGTTTACTATAAGTAATACATATTACCATCATAAGAAATACGATTTAGAAAGCCCTGGTGGCTTAATGGGCTCTGATTTGGGCCTCTAACCAATAGGTCAGAAGTTGCAATTCACCAGCCACTCTGCAGGAGAACAGTGAGGCATCTTGTTGCCTTCAGAATCCACAACATTGGAGACCTGAAGGAGCAGTGGGGCTTTGTCCTATTGCCCTTATGAGTAGGTGGTTGTGAGTGAGTGAAGAAACAAGCCTTCATGGTGACTTCGAAAATGCTAGTTGCTATTGACTTAGTTCCACTGCATGGCAACGTTATGAATAACTAGGTGAAACATTGTTCGGTTCTTTGTTATCTTTGGGGTTTCTAGTGTGTTCAAATCCATGGCTGTGCTGTAGGTAACTGCCTTCTCACCTAGGCGGGTCATCTTCCAATGCCACATCGGACAGCATCCTGTTGTGCTTCACAGGGCTCCTTTCCACTGACTGATTTTCAGAAATGTATCATCAGGACTTTCTTCCGAATTTGCCTCATTTTGGAAACTCGTTGAAACTTGTTCAACAAGGGTTCCCTGTTGATATTTGAAATGCCAGCGGCCTAGTTTCCAGCATCAGATCAATGTACCACAGCAGAACAAACTGACAATCATGTGGTGGACTCAAAAACTGTATAAAACAGCTCATTTCCTAACAATACCGAACAAATAAGATTTTATTTCAAAGGGCATTTAAAAACTCAAAGCAAACACATTACTATATTGCTGATGATGCCTCATTGAATCCCTATAGGGCAGCGGTTCTCTATATATAATTACATTTTGTTTTGTGATTAATCACTATGCTTTAATTATATATGTTTAATTATGTTCAATTTGTAACAATGAAAATACCTCCTGCATATTATGATTCATAACAGTAGCAAAATTACAGTCATGAAGTAGCAACAAAAATAATTTTATGGTTTGGGGGTCACCACAACATGAAGAACTGTATTTAAGGGTCGCAGCATTAGGAAGGTTGAGAACCACTGCTATAGGACACACAAAGCTGTCCTTTGAGTTTTAGAGATACTAAATCTCTATGGGAGCAAAATATCTCATGTCTTCCCTATAGTGCATCTGATGGTTTTGAATGGCTGAACTTGGGATTGACAGCCCAACAAGTAGCCCACAGGATGACCAGGGCTCTTCAAAGGATATCAGGTTCTGTTTATTCAAAATTCAAAAGAAGGAGGAATGGGGAAAGGAAACAATGGGCAGAAGTGACATAATTAGAGGCACATGGTGGAGTTGAAAGGGGTGAGCTGAAGCAAAATGCATATCAACTGTTGAATGTAAAATTAATGATCTGCTCTGTAAACCTTCAGAGAAATCTCGATAAAATGTTTTTATAAAATGTGTGGCTCTCAGTCAGGGTGCAGTGTAGCAACGATGAAACATACAACTTTCCTCTAGTTCCTAAATGCTTCCTCCCCACCCACTCTCATGATCCCAATTCTACCTTACAAATCTGGCTAGACCAGAGGATGTACACTGGTACACATAGGAACTGGAAACGCAGGGAATCCAGGACGGATGATCCCTTCAGGACAGTGCTGAGAGTGGGGATACTGGAAGGGTGGAGGGAAGGTGGGGTAGAGAGGGGGACCAAATTATAAGGACCTGCATATAACCTCCTCCCTGGGGGACGGACAACAGAAAAGTGGATGAAGAGAGAGTTCGTACAGTGTAAGATTTAACAAAATAATAATTTATAAATTATTAAGTGTTCATGAGAGAGGGGGAAGCGGGTCAGGAGGGGGAAAAATGAGGAGCTGATGCCAGGGGCTTACGTGGAGAGCAAATATTTTGAGAATGATGAGGGTAATGGATGTACAAATTTGCTTTATACAATTGATGTATGTATTCATTGTGATAAGTGTTGTATGAGCCCCTAATAAAATGATTTTTAAAAATTAAAAATTAAAAAGAATGGAATCCAAAAAAAACAAAATGAAAATGTGTGGCTCTATCAAATGAGTGTGAGCTCCTTAAGACCCAAAAGGATCCAGAGAACTCATTTGATGAAAGAGGAGACTGGTGTTTCTAGTGAAAAGGCAGATGGCAGTCGATTTTCTCACTGCCCCATGGGCTTTGTGGTTGTGCGGCCTCTCTAGTGCCCGTAAGTGTGTCCTCCTGGCTACCACTGGAAATAAATGAACTTTCCAGTGCTGGGCTGTCCTGACCCATTCATCAAAACTAGTAGTTAACTAGAACTCGCAATCAGGCGGAGGACACTTATTAAAATTAAAAAGGATCGATATGCAGGGGTGACCAGTGAGCAAACCCTCAGCTATTGTT
>NW_022107431.1:4194194-4199295 GCF_000313985.2 Echinops telfairi
TCTGATGCTTATCTTGCTGTCTTCTGAGGGAGGACAACCTTGAGGACCATCTACAAGCAGGGCTGGGATTCAGGGCAGGTGGTCATCTTTCGGAGACTCCACTGATGGGCCCTTTAGCCTGACCAGTGCGGCAGCTGCTGGAGACAATGTGTTTGGATGTAAGAACCCTAGTGATGCCTACACACGAGTCAGACATTCTTTTCAGCGCGGCCTTGTGGGAGGCAACTGTCGTCTTTATTTCCTCTTTGCAGTTATGTGAACTTAATATTCTTCTCCAATCTCTAGCCCAAGGTGCCAGTTAATACCACATGGCAAAGAGCTTCCAGGTGTAATGGGGACCTTTGGTGCCTACACCGAATGGAGGAGGCTTTGGGATGAGTGATGCTCCATAAACGGTACAGGTCTCTTCTCAAGGCGTCTGTAGGAGGTCCTAAAATCTCACAGAAACAGATGGGCAACAACACTCTTCTTGATCTGGAATGAACAAATCTGACTTTCTGATTATGCTAATCTGAGAAGAGTTTAGTATGGAGCATATGTGTTTGGATCAAGAGTGTTCCTTATTTACAAGCAAAACTAAATTTAATTCCTCCTTCTGACTTTCCAAGGCCATTTTTGCAGGTTCTGGAAATGAGCTTGGAGACCTTGTGAGAGGTTTCAGCTGGGCCTCCATTACTGTGTTCACACCCACATTTGTCTGGCACCAGTTTCCGAAGGTACAAACCGTGTACCGGAGTCAGTTCTTGAAGAATTACAAGAGGCTATCAATTCTCCAGGCCCCATTTATCCTCCTTTTCTACAAACCCAAACCTACAACGATATTTTTTCAAATTCCATCCTGTATACAAAAATTGTAGTCTTATATTTTCACAATGCCTAATGGTATATGAAGAAATGTCCGCTGTGTTCTTTTATTCCAATTTCTATTTGAAAAACAGATAACAAACTTAAAAGACTTGAACGATGCCTCCATTGTATAGTTCCTGGGCCAACTTGGTCATTCAGGACAAAACGTCCATTTGTCTGAGAGAGTGATGCTCAAAGTTGGAGCCAGCGATCACCTGTGCTAACATCACCTGGGCGGTTGAAGACTCAGGTGAATGTTAGTGAAAAGGTTTGATCTATTAAAAGTTTATAGAAGAATCCTCATCAAAAGAAGCTAAAATCCAGAACAGAATCCATTTCTCATTGATTCTAGACTTTCTGGAGCCATGGAGGTTGGATAAACTTCTGAATCCATTGCCCTAAGATCATTGCTAAGCCTTATACTTTAAACCCAAAGTCGTTAATGCTGTGTTCTGTAAGCCAAATGGCCGGTTGACATATTTAGTAAAGAATGGTTGTCCTGAGCACGGTACCCTTTAAAACAGCCTTCTCTGTGAGTGCTTATTAAAAACAGCAATTTCAAAGGTCAGATGAGAAACATATGGGCAGCGAGGAGGGAAAAATCTCAAAAAAAGAAACCGCAACACAGAGGGATTTCATCGTCATCACTGAACCGTACATGTGTAAACTGCTGAATTGGGGCAGGTCCTACGAGATACGTTATCATACGTTTGAAAAACGTTTGGTTCCTGCTTCACTCCGACACTGGGATCAGCATTTATGCAGGTGGGTCAGGGGTATGTGTTCTGAGTCATTTTCCCAGAGATTGAAGGCATTTTAAATGTGGCCACATAGGTTCTTCACCAATATGACTACTGCCTAAAGCATCTTCTTTCTCTGCCCTCTGATCATAGAGTTAGGGTCGAAGATTCTCGAAGCTGTTGTTACTTGACATCCAGTCCCCAGACTCAGGACCGTGAGCCAATCCCCCCACATTGAGCCACTGTGGTCCGTCGGGTTTTCACTGGCTGGCTTTGGGAATTGATCACCAGGGTTTTCCTATGAGCCCATCTTAGTCTAGATACTCCCATGACACTTGTTCAACACCATAGCAACACTTAGGTCTCCACTCACAGAGGGGCGGTGCCTGTGTGTGCAGTGCATCGGCTGGGAATTGAACCCCGTCTTCCACGTGGAGGAAGATAATGAACTACCACTGCTCCCAATAGACCTATGGACAATGCAATGATTGTCCTTGTGACGTTCAAAGATGGCAAGGTAATATGAGAAGGATCTTAAATATGGAACACACTCCCAGAAGCAGCAATTCTATGTCACTGGAGAGATGATAAGCCTGTACAGAGGTCACGTGGGCAAACGTGCTCGCATCTTTGTGTTGTACACTCTTGCAAAGGGGAAAGAGGTGGAAGGTCGATTTTGAAAGGATGGGTCCTCTTAGAGATGAAGATAAGGACAGAGACACATTTAAGCAAATGTGGAAATAAGTAAAGCTTGTGCACACATCAGTCAAAGGTGTACAAAGGTAGAGTCTGCTCAGCCAGCAGGCAGTAAGGAGATAGGTAGTAAAATTTCAAACAATAGCAAACTTATTAAAAATCCATCTGTTTTTTTTAATTTTAAATCATTTTATTTGGGACTTGTACAACTCTTATCACAAGCCAGCCAGCCATCCATGTGTCAAGCACATTTGTACATTTGTTGCCATCATCATTCTCAAAACATTTGCTTTCTACTTGAGCCCTTGGTATTAGCTCCTCATTTTCCCCCTCCTTCCCTGCTCCCCTCTCCCTCATGACCCCTTGATAATTTATAAATTATTATTGTTTTGTCATATCTTACACTGTCCGATGTCTCCGTTCACCCAATTTTCTGTTGTCCGTCCCCCAGGGAGGAGGTTATATGTAGATCCTTGTAATCGGTTCCCCCTTTCTACCTTACCTTCTCACCATCCTCCCAGTGACTCTCAGCTCTAGTCCTGAATGGATGATCTGTCCTGGATTCCCCATGTTTCCAGTTCCTATCTGTACCAGTGTACATCCTCTGGTATAGCCAGATTTATAAGATAGAATTGGGATTATGATAGTCGGGTGGAGGGAGCATTTAAGAACTAGGGGAAAGTTGTTAGTTTCATCATTCCTACCCTGCACCTGACTGGATCACCTCCTCCTAACAACTCTTCTTCAAGGGGGTGACCAGTTGCCAACAGATGGGCTTTGGGTCTCCACTCTGCACTCACCCTCATTCACAATGATATGATTTTTTGTTCTTTGATGCCTGATACCTGATCTCTTTGACACCTCTTGACTGTCCAGACCATCTTTGAAAAGATAACAAACATAATAAAAACTAGAACAAATTTAGAATGGATCAAAAGCGAGCATGTATGATAAGGTGTTGAATTTTGAACTAACTACATCTGCCTCTGTCTGCTTGCTGGTGCACTCTGACACAAGGCTATTCACGTCCTAGTGCAATGGTCAGAGGTGATTCCTAGGAGAGTGAACCCAACTGGGGACCCTGCAAACGGATTTTGGGATTTCACTGCCATCCATAGCTGCCCATTTTCTTTTCACTGCAGTGTTCAATTTCCTTAGAAGGTCATAAGTCTCCTTGTCCTTTAAGGAAATCTATCAAGATTACCAATTAGGAATATTCCCCACACCCCAAAATTCTCTGTAAACTTCTTAGCTGATCACTCCACTTTGAATTCATCTTTGAGTTCTTCCTGTCTTTCCTTAAAATAATTGAACCACAAAATGACTAATACAGAGTTTTGTGGGGCAGTGCCAGTAATTTTTAGAAGATATTCACTTGAGTTTTATTCAACACCTCTCATTAGCTCTGACCTCAAAATTGTTTCCTTTTACAGCAAAGAAGTACCCAGTTTTGTTTTGTTTTGTTTTCCTGAAGGCATGCTGAGTTAGTTAATTGTGCCAACCTGGCTGATAATCACTTGTGGGTCTAATTGAAAGGCGGAGGGATAAATGGGTGGTGAGCCTCACCTTTCTAGTTCTTGGGTCTCTTGCTTTGTGATGGTCATACCAGGGTGCAGCTGCCTTAGCAGTTCCCTGCTTCAGCTTGCAAGATTGACTTCATACAAGATATCCCCAAGGAGAAGCTACACGGACCTATCCCGATGCAGCCCTGGGTGCTGGAGCAGCCATGTGGAGACCCCTGCCAGCGCTGAGATGCTTACTCGTTCACTGATTCGGCTTTCCTCCTACAGTCGGCATCGTGGTGTGTGTGTTGTGAGAGGGAGGATGACTTTGTAGATTGATGTTGGACATATGGGTTAATGCTGGACTTTTGGGCTTGGGCAGCATTGGGTTGGGATGTTTTCATAATGCACATTTTCTTTATATAAAACTCTCTCTTATACATGAGTTGCTGTGGATTTGTTTCTCCAAAGTACCTAGACTAATACACATGAATATGAGGCTCAAACAAGGGCAGGATGGAGAGAGCCTGTCTGCAGGCATCCACTGATGTCACATATATGTCCAAACTCATATTCTGAATAAATTCGTGCATCTATGAAGTAAAACCCTAGGAGGAATAACTTTTGGCTCACGTTCATATGGACCTGAATTAGATGAGAGTTGAGTGGTTGCAAACATGAATCAATAGCTATTCAGCCGTAAAAAAAACATTCTTGATACAGCATGAATGAATCTCAAACCATTATACTGAATGCTATCAGTCACAAACAGGTAAATATTGTATGAGCCCACTTCTCTGAAATTTCTAGATATGGCAAATTCCTATCGACAGGCAGTGTAATAGTGGTCCCCAAGGGCTGGATGGGAGGGCGGGGAGCAGGCGTTTTGTTAATGGGTTCTGTTCGAAGATGATGAGAAAAGTTTGAAATATCAGCAACATCTGCTCCACATTGAGAAAGGAATTGATGTCACTGAATTGTACCGAGAGATGTCAACATTTTATGTCACACATCTTTGGCCATCATGCATTTTTTATTAAAAGAACAATCATTTAAAAGAAGGAACAGAACGTATTAACTCTATTATCCCTTGACCACCAATGTTTCCTTTCCTTTAAAATAGAAAACAACACACTAGAGAGCAAACTGCTAGGAGAGGTAATGGTTTTATTTCTTAAATACACATTTTGGTTCTTACATGAAATACTTTAATCAGCTTGAATACTATCAAGTTTGTTTGATATACAAGGAAGCACAACATTAAAAAAAAACTGTTTCCTTGGGTTCCCGGAATCAGCTCATTTTCCTTTTTTCCCC
>NW_022107431.1:4199503-4201251 GCF_000313985.2 Echinops telfairi
ATAAAATAAATAAATACCTAGAGGGATGACAGGGAATGTTTGGGGAAAAGGAGAACAATGAGCCCAAGAAGAAAATGCTCTGAAATTGATTGTAGTAATGATTGCAAATATTGTATGATATGTGAATTATATGCCAATAAACTATTCAAAAATGAAAAAACAAAAACAAACTGTTTCCTAAAGATTCATGTATGGAAATTATAAGGAAGCCAATTAATCGTGAACATAACACTGTATAATAAAATGAACATTTACACAGAAAATAATTAAAGTTTGAAGAGAGCCAGGAGGGTGGAGGAAGATACTGGCCCTCTGTGGCCAGAAAAAATTACACTGGCAACGCTTGCAGGCTTTGATTGTTTTTATCAAAAGCTGGGAGCTCGCGTTGCAAAGCCAAGATCAAATGCTGTTGATGTCTGCTTGCATTCGACTGCTTCCTCAGCGTTCCGCTCAAAAGGGAAGGGTCAGTCTTCTAACAAAGTACTTGTAGTTTATGATACAGTCCCTGGTGAAGACTTGTACGTGGAAGAGTTTTTCTCCTAGACGCATTGTAAAGATAAAATAATTCAACCGGAATAAAGAATGATATGAACATCTTTTCAATTTCTGGAGTCTACAATATGATGGAGTCGTGACTCTGGGTGATGAAAATGTGACCCATGACACTGCGAAACCAAAGAAATATGGGTTCCAGTGCAGCCAGAACCCTCGCAGAAAACAAGAAAAGTGAGCTACTCCTCAGTTGTCAGCCACTGATACTTGACGACTCCCCGTGCTGCTCTGCCATAGTTGGGGTCTCCATGCTTTGGCGTTGACTCAATGAAGTTAGCCCTTTGATCTTAGCACCCCAATGCATGCCCACACACCTTTTACCGTGCATTCTCCTTTGCATGCCCATGGGGATCTTTCCAAATCGTTGCCTTGCCATCACCGAGGCCGTGTCTACTCTTGCTGAGGTATCTCTAGGTTCACACTGGTACCTAGCAGAAGAGGGACCCAACCCGTGAGTAGTCATTGCTGGCCTTGACACCACACACCATATCACCCTTCAAAGTGCTCACATACAAATTTCACAGCTCCTTTACCTCCTCGCCTCACCGTTCTGCTCTTGATTCTATAATTGTACAAATCGTCATTCTTCTTGCTTTGCTTAAAAAAGACCAAGATGTGAATCCTCTCGGAGCATCAGACAGGGATGTGGTAGCCTTGCTGTCATGCAGAGTGCATTGGGAAGGGGATTAGTATGGGTTCAGTCAAGTTAAAATGAAACCCTCTCATCGGATATCCCGTGTAACGCATTTTAAACTTGTTCTAGTTTTCAGTATTTTCAACTTGCTTTTTGATTGAGGGTTGTCTTTGTTTTACTTCTTAGTGTTGGTAGTTTGTTGTTTGTGGCGGTGGTACGTTTTTCTGTTTCCAAAATTCAGGATAAGTGACCCTGTAGAGACAGTAACTGGGTTCATGGCTGCTTGAGGGTATGGCAAGGGAGGGTGGAGGGAATGCGGAGCTGAACGCAATGAGAACAGAAGGAAGAAAATGTTCTGAAATTGATTGTGGTAATGATTGCACAACCCTCCTTGATACAATTAAGTTATTGAATTGTGTGGTATCTGGATCCTGTCCCAGTAAGAACCGTTGTAAAAAAATAACAACTAGCACGTAGAAAATTATCATTTGAAGTTAATTATATCTGAGGGTGTTGCAAAAAAACTTCTTGGAAAAATCCCGTTAACTTTTCGTTTTATATA
>NW_022107431.1:4201351-4256100 GCF_000313985.2 Echinops telfairi
TTTCAAATGAACTGTTGGAAGCCCTTTTGTATTAATTTCTGGGAATTCCATCATGTTCAGTTCTCTATGGAGATTTTGACTAATGGATTTGGGATGAATCTCTTAATGATAGTGTCTGCCTGTGTTTAAAACGCGATAATTATGTTATAATTCCTGGTTAAAGCAAAACCATTGAGGGAATGCCTGTGCCATCGTCTGAAGTGATTTGGAGAGCGCCAATGTCTTGGGAGATAAAGAGAAGTCAACCACAAATAACACTAACTATCTCACTGAAACCTGCATAGTACACTGTGGAAAGAAAACAAGACACTCAGCCTGCACCGTAGGCCTGGGTTCTACCAAACCCTTCTTTCTGGCCTGATCATTAAGGTCTCACTTCTCTCACCTAATTCTGCACCATCCATCCCTTCTTCAGGTGGGAAGTGTCCTTGCTCCAAGTCTCCCGTTCTCCTTAGAATGCACTCAACTTTTGTCCTCTCCAGAGCCTCCCAAGATAGAGCACCCACCTCTTCCTGAAATCCTGTCCTTGGGTCTTTTCAGGGTCTGAGCACTCAACCACCTTCACCTCCAAGGGCACCCAAGGGCACAACCTCATTCTAGCAAGTTCTTGGGTTTCATTTTCTTCATTGTGAGTTTTCACTTTCTGATACTATCATCTTTTAAAATATTTTATTTATACTTCTTTCCCCATCATTTGGTTGTATGATCCAGTAATATTAAAACATAAACACCAAGAGGTAAGGGTACCTGTACACCCCAGAGCCTACATCAGTGGCTACTAGCTAACCTTTAGGAACTACGCTTTCAATATTCATTAGTTCCAGGTCTTGCAAGAGGGTTCTGACAGCTCATATTAAATAAATGAAACCCACACAAAAACAAGCAAGTATACTATTAATGATAACAGCATTTAGGACTGATTCTCCCTCAAGGTGATTCTAGACACTAGAATCTAGAGGATTTTCACAGATACATTCATCATGGAAGCAAGCGGTCTCATTTTTCTCCCACAGACTGGTTGGTGAGTTTGAACCTCTGAACTTTTGGTTATCAACCAATTAAAGTCAATTCTCTTCCAACATGTGGTGTGTCCGACATTGGGATTTTAAGTGGAAAAATAATCAAATGTCACTAGGACCCTGGTGATGCGGTAAGGTAAGTGTTGGACTGCTAGTGGATGGTTCAAAGCCACCAGTCCCTCTCACAGGAAATGATGAAGTTACCTGTTCTCATAAAGATCTGCAGTCCAGGAAATCCACTATCAGGTCGCTGTGAGGAGGAACTAACTTGCTGGCAGTGGGGTTTGGGTCTGTAGACTAATTGAGAGAAATCTTAGTGGCACAGTGATTAAGCACTTTACTGTTGCTGAAAGGTTGGTCATTTGAACTCACAGCCACTCTGTAGGAGAAAGGATTATGTGTATGTGGGTTGTATAAAGATTTACAGATTGTGAAACACTGGGCAGCAGTTCCGCTCATTCTGCCAGGATTACTATGAGTTGAAATCCAGTCAACAGCAATAGAGCTTTGGATGTAGACTAATGGAGGGGTTTAAATGATCAATGTACTATGGTCGCGGTATATTGAGAGGGAATGTATGAAAATGACACTGTCACCGTATCTGACTCACCTGTAGACATTTTAATCTTCTCTTTACACAGCAGTGTTGCTTACCCTAGAACGACTTAGGTGCCAGGTAGCAGAAAACACAGCCCTAAGTCATTGTTATCTAATAAATATTACTCAATTAATGATTCTCGCTCAATCTAGAATGAAGGCCAGAGTATCTCTTTGGGGGCGGGGGGTTGGAGATCACCTTCAGGCAGCCTTTTACTCATGTTCCAAAAAGCAGCTATCCAACACAGGTTACTGGACTGGATCTTTGCAGAACTTGTTGAAGGTCAAAAGTCAATGTACCAATAAGGTAAATGTGAACTATTGTTTTAGATACTTTTTTTAGAATATGTAAACAAGCAGTTTTGTATTTTAAGTGGTACACTTTAGTGTATTAAAAATACGAATGTGGTAGGCTGTGAAATCAAATATCATATTTCAGAGTCTACTAATTCAGGGGGGAAAAAACCCTCATAATTCAGAAAGCTGTGTGCTGACACTTATCTTTGTTTGCAAATACTTTATTCCAGATGGGACTAATTCATAGTACAAACAAGTTTGCAGAGGGATGTTTAAATTACTTGGGAAAAGCATAATTAGGGAAGAGTTTACAAAGGATATATTTCTGTGAGAAATTGGAAACTTAGGCGATTAGCATCTTATCCTAAACATCCTCCAAAGGCCCTTTGTGGGGAAAGGGGGGTGTCATATATTATTTGTATTATTTTTTCACTGTTTATGGTCATGGATAATCATTCACATGATTTATATAGCTAGAAACAAAGATCCATGCAGCTTCTGAAATAGGGAACTAGGTAACAGGTTTTAATATTCCCCAAGAACATCATCATATATGTTTATCAACAAGGGCATGGACTAGTTTTTCTTAGTTTCAGAATTTAAATTCAGAAAAGTCTTTTTTCCTCCACATAAAATGGAATAGAGATCATTACTTCTGACTCTGAGATCTAAGACATTCTGATTCCAGTCACTGTGGACCTTCTCTGTATGTCCACATGGCTGTGTATTCAGATGGAGGAGAAAGTATATGATTCAAAAAATTAATAGTGTACACTGGACCCCATTCGCCAATGCTGGTCTTGTGTTCTAGAAATGGTCCCTTTCTCTACTCCCGTTGGTGCTCCTTGCTGAGAGCATTCCATTTGTACTGCCAAAGGCCTGATTACAGGTAATCAATTTGTCATTGTAAAACTTAGTGATAATAATCAACTGCAGCTCATCCACAGATGGAATCTAGATATCGTAAACGGCATTCCTGGAGGATAGCCTTCTTTGTCCCAGCGACCCGCCTCAGAGCACGGACCCTCACGGATGAAAGAGCTGAGCAGACGAAGGGGCAACGCACGCAGTGCCCAATGTACCAGTCAATGATATGCACCAAAGAGAGTGTCCATCAGCTTCTGTCCTGGGAACAAGCTGGGGTATCTCCTGAAGTCAGGCAAGCGTTGCTTTTCGTTAACAGGTGGTATGCATTTTGTGTTATACCCCAAATTCACTGTCATGGACTTGACTCACAGTGACCCCCCCAGGACAGGGTATCACTGCCCCTGTACGTTTGCAAGACTGTACATCTTTACAGGAGGAAAGAGTCTCCTCTTTCTCAGAGATGTGACAGGTAGTTTCAAACTGCTGACCTGTGGTTAGTAGCCCATCCTGTAACCTACATAGAAATGGCAGAAAACCAAACTGACCCCCCTCACACACACACACACTCACATGCCATTAAAAAAAAAACCTCCAAAATAAGGGGAATGAATAGACTTCATTGATAATTCTGTTATCTTTACCTAGGATTTAAAAGGGTTTGTCTTTATTTTCCATTGTTTCCATTGGAAGTCACTTTTATTGTGCAGTTAACAATTTAAGAAAGTTCTGAGCTAGCTTGCTAGGTTCACTGTTCTGAAAACCCAGGCTCAGAAACTCCAGGCATTCGTGCACAGGTTCAGGGGGCTTTGCTTTTCAGAAGCAAAACAAAGTCACCACATGGAGACAATTAAAGTAGAATGACGGGAGGCAGACACGACATGAGTTCAATGTGCCATCTAAAACGACATCTTGGAAGTTACAGCCCATTAATGTAAATTATTTTGCAGTGAAAATATCTAATTATTTTTTCCAGATAACAAATATAAATGTAAATGCTTCAACCTGCCAGGCGAGAATCTGAATAATCAGGAATTCAGCGTGAGCCCCTAATTTGAAGCATCTGGGAAAGTCACCCCTGCTCCTGGGATGCATCACGTCCAGGGGCCCCTTCTGGGGAGTCAGGGGAAGGAAGCAATGTCCGTGTGTGTGTGTGTGTGTGTGTGTGTGTGTGTGTGTGTGTTGTAAGTCTATTCTGAAAACAGCAATGATTTCTAATAGTAAGCAATGGGAGTTTATTTTTTCCATTTTTTATACCCTTTGTTATTTGTTTATAGTAAGCATATATGTCTTCAGTTGTTCCATAAGTTAATTTTTAGAGTAATTTTAGATATACAGGAAAATTACATTTAAAAAAAATAGAGTTTCAACAGACACTTTGCCCTACCCATTGATACTGGTATCATCAACATCCCACACAGGTCCATTATACTTGTCACAATGGATTGACCAATATTGGTACATTACTATTGTCTGAAATTCACACTTGAGAACCTGAGGAAGAGTGCTGAAAGTACCCTGGACTGCCATGAAAATCGATAAATTTGTCTTGGATGAAATACAAACAGAATGCTTCTTAGAGGCAAGGATGTTCAGACTCTATCTCATGTACTTTGAACATGTTATCAGGAGATACCTTTCCCCGGAGAAGGACATCATGCTTGGTAAAGTAGAGGGGCACTGTATTAGTCTGGGTATTTTAGAGAAACTAATCCACAGAAACTCATGTATAAGAGAGTTTTATATAAAGGTTAAGTGTGCATTAAGAAAATATCCCAACCCTGTGCTGCCCAAGCCCACAAGTCCAACATTAACCCATATGTCTGACACCAATCCACACAGTCCTCCTCCATCTCACAAAATACATGTAATGATGCCGACTGCAGGAGGAAAGCCAAGTCAGTAAATGTGTAAACACCTCAGCGCTGGCAGGGGTCTCCACACAGTTGCTCCAGCACCCAGGGCTGCATCAGGGTAGGTCCTTGTGACTTCTCCTCAGGGATGTCTTGCAGGAAGTAAGCCTTGCCAGCTGAAGCAGGGAAGTGGCTAAGGCAGCTGCACCCTGGTCCCACCATCAGAAAGCAAGAGACCCGAGAACTAGAAAGGTGAGGCTCACTGAGCCATTTATCCCTCCGCCCTTCAATTAGCTCCACATGTGTTTATTGGCCAGGCTGGCACAATAAACTAACACCTCGGGCACCAAAAGGAAGAAGGTCCTTTCAGAGACGGGTGACAGTTGAAGGGGCTGCAACATTGGGCTCAAACGTGATAACCATTGTGAGGATGTTGCAGGACCTGGCGGTCTTTCATTCTGTTGTACATAAGGTAGCTGTGAGTCTGGAATTAGCTGGACAACACCAACAACAAGAACCATATCCACCGTGACACGATGGTACTTCAGTGATAGACTCTCCAACTCCCAGGCAGGAGGTGTGCGTTTGATCCTCAACCACTGCATCTCGTGCACCCAGTCACCTCCTCGGGGTCACAGGAGGCATCCATCTTGCTATGACCCATGAACAGATCAAGTCGACAAAAAAGAAAGGCCTGATGATCAACTTCTGACAAGTAGCCATTGGACACTGTGGGTCACAACAGTCCGTCTCAAGGTTGCACGGATTGAGAGCTAGCTCAACAGTAGCCAACAAAAAACCTGAAAGGTTCACGTCAGGTTCCCTCCTTGTGTCACTCAGGTCTGATTTTGATGAATAGACAATGTCACGTGCCCATCATTCAGTGACCATAGAGAGTGGAGTCACTGTCCTAACACACTCACTGCCACGAGTTGATGGCAACCTTATAGGACAGTCAGTTTCTGAGTCTGTAAGTCCTATGGGAGCAGGCAGCTTGATCTCTTTCTTCCTTGTTCTAAAAACACTTCTCTCCACCTCATCCCAAGTCCCTTCCTCTGTGCCCATGGCAAGAGCTGATTACCTTCCATCTCTATAAGTTTTCCTTTTCCAGAATGCCACGTAGTTGAAATCAGACAATATGCAGTTGGTCAAGCTGGTGTTTCTTGCTGAGCAATGTGCATTTGGTAGTAAGTCTTTCAAAGCCGCTTCTTTCACATTGTTCTTGCTGGCCCCAACTCATCGCGACTCTATGTACAATAGGGCATAAAACTGCCCGTGCGGTGCCATCCTTCCAGCTGGTGCTATGTTTGAGCCCACGGAGGTGGCCATTGTGTCACTCTCTGTCCTGAGGGGTTATTATGCCTGGAATTCTAGCGCCTCAAAATATGTGTTTTAAATCCAGGAGTGGGCGTGCAATCCAAGCAAGACCAGGGGCTTTCAATTATCTGGCATAATTTCACATAACTCTGGGGCAAACGAGTTTTACTTCATTTTTTTATCTTTTAAATAAAATTGAATAACTGGCAAAATAGTACACTGAAGTTTGGGGTGCCAACATTTCCCACCACATAGTAGGAGAACATCAACACCAATATACCTTGAATTTGAGCAGAGACAAACACCATTTGGAAGCATGGTTTGGGCACCGGGATCAAACAATAATGGAACATCAACTACTCCTGAAATCCCCCTTTGAAATGAGCCGTAACTTCATATACCATTTCTGTTCCGTTTTGTTTTGCTAAAGAAAGATTGACCCGAGTTTTCAACCATAGCAGGTTATTGGCCTGATGCACCCAAGCTATGGTGGTTAGGGTCTGGGGTGCCATAATTACAACACACCCCACACCCTAGCACACCCTGGGCTTTTCATGCATCCGCCTGTGAGTTCATTGAAAGCACACACTGTGTGCAATTTATCTTCCTGTGGCCAGTGGCTGCTATGCTAGTGCCACACTGAAAAGAATATGAAAGATTATTGGTGCCCACTAAACACTGGAAAACGGAAACAGTGGATGAATGCTTAAGCTCTTTGATTAGTAAAGCTATATTCTGAATTTCTAAGTGTCTTATTTTAGTTCAAAAATGATGCTGGATTTGCATTATACAGCCAGCAAAAATTTTGCTTCTTAATTAGCCCTAAGATTTTTCTCCCTTCAAATTATTTCTACAAAACCCCAGAAAAACAAGCATTGTGTTGTTTCAGTAAATTCTAAGCATCATTTTTAAAACTTCACTCTAAAGCTCCCATTTCAGTGGTTCAACAACAGTGAACAATTTAATCGGGAGAGAAATGAGGTTGATGAGGGAATCGAGGCCCGTATCCTGGAGGCGCTCAATTTCTATGCTAAGCAGGTTGGATCTCACCATACAGGCAGGTTCCAGCTAGTGAGGAGTAACCGTACAAGATCCGTGCTCGAGAAAGACAGCTGGTGGAAGGCTCAGGATGCAGAGAATGACTGTGAGGAAAGAGGGCCTGTGCTCTAGGAAATAAGCCAGAGTCCAGCTTAAGGTTTGTCGTTGTGCAAACGGAGGCTGCAGCCGTGGCAAGGACAAGCCACAACGGTGTACAGAGCGGGGCTGGCATTTGGAGGTTGGATGTAGGCAAAGGATGAAAAGAGAAATCAGAGGTGACCTCTGGCTTCTGGCTCAGTTGCTAGTCATGAACTAAAGCCCAAACAAAAATACAAGGGGCTTTGAGCTTGTGGGAAAACTCCATGATCTTTTCATTCTATCTCTCCTTGAGATGTTGGAAGCTCTCCTCATAGTAGTAATAAGGAGGAAGAGGAGGGAGAAAGTAGATATGGTAAAGAAATTATTTACCTTTGGACAAATATGACTTGGAAAAATAGAAAGGATGAAGCAAACCTTAAAAAACCAATTTAGAATGGGTGGGCTTCGTGTATCCTTACCTCCTTGAGTCTGGCAGTAGCTTTGTATCGTGCAGCTGAGGTTGGTAAGAGCAATCTGGGTCCCAAAGTCTGAGCCTGGGTGCTCAGCCTGCCCGTGGCCCTGGACGTCAATGACCCCTGTTGAGTTTGCTCTTAAACTTTCCTCCGGAGGGAGATCCCTGGTCTCCCTGGAAGTTTCTCCATGGTTTGCATATGCCAAGCCCCAAGGAAACTCTTTATGTGAACGTATAGATGACTAAGTCCGAGCACAATAACCCCCTCCCCCATGTGTACAGTGGTTGTTACAAGGCTAAGAGGCCACAATGGGGACTGAGGCACACCTGACCCAAGCCATGATGTTCTCCACTGCCTACTGTGAGTGTGGAGAGCGGACCATAGCGCAGGAAGCCCATAGAAGAGATGATGCACGCTGCTGATGGCAATTAGGAAGCCCATCGACAGCATCGTGGACGGCCAGGGCAGATGCATCTGTCTGGGAGGAAGCACAGCCAGAACGTATGGAGACTGTGAGGAAAGGCCAATCTCCAGGAGAGCACACCATGCTTAGTCAAAGGAGGTGAAGGAAAGCCTCCAGGGACCCATTGTCCAGATGATTACAACACTGGGCACCCACCGAGCGCCAATCAGAAGATGGTAGCAGGAGACGGCGGCAGAGCATTCTGAGATACATCAGGTTTCCATGAGTCCGAACCAACAGGCTACATTGCACTGCAAGATGTCCTTATTCAGTTTGAAAACGAAGCTTTACGGATGTTGAAGAAGTGTTTCGTTTAGAAGGCTCAGTACTAAAACTTCCCGGCGTCTAACACGAGCTATCTCCAGCCTGCTGTCTGATCGGAGGTACTTAGCAGGATACAGGTGGCCTGGCAGAAATCGGAGCTGGGTTTGATTGCTTGCATCTGATGACTTCCCTTTCGCCGATAGATGTCCCTGTAGCAAATGAAAGAACTTTGAACAGAGTCCAGGGATGTAATTAAGTGAGACAATACAGATGCCAGAATTTAAACGCTGCCAGCTTTATGTAATTTAATTAATACTGTGGAGAGGGGGAAATGCTAGCCGGTGCAGTATTTTGTGAAGCTGAGAGCTGCTGACTAAAGGCATGATTCCAACAGAAACCAGAGAAATGGAGAGTTACTCCACAGATAACTCTGTTTGATTAGCAAGGACGACCAAATCCTGAGCCGTGTTCTTTACTCTCAGGCTGACAAATGAAGAGACTGAGGGAGAAAATTATCTACAGCGATCCTCACCATTGTGCCTGTCTTTTAGGACCATGTTCTCAAACGGGATGACTGATCACACCTATTTCTTTTGTCTACACCCTGGGCTTTAATAGGTGTCACTCCGTAGAGATGAGAATATAGTGAGGTAACTTTGAAGAGAAAGAAAAATTCCCAGGCTTAACAATACAAATGCATTGGTGTTGCGATTACCAGCTTTTATTTATTTACCTTTTATCCAGGCAGGACATTTTGATAAATATATATTTCATCTTCCTCAGGGAAGTAGCGGATAATGCTTCAGATGCAGACTCAGAATCAATTTTGGTAATAACTGTGGGTCTAGCTCACAGCTTTCTCGGTGCGAGCGGGGAACATGAAAAGAGCAGGCAGCCTATGATCAGCAAAATGCTCGAATGAGGTCCTCCCGTCTCCAGTGGGGCCTCATTTGCAGTTTATGGATTTTGAATGAAGGAAAACTATTTGAAATTTCAAAGAGTTGGGGGTTTTACATTTGTCTTTATTTAAAATGTCCCTTCCTGCCCCACCCTCCCACCCCCACTTTGTACTTCACAGTCTTTTCCAAAACTTTCATCTGCAGCACACAGGAGCACTGGATGAAAACCAGGATGATGAAAACAGAGGGAAATGAAAGGGTCCAACGCTCTGAAGGTCAAGGGCATTGTTCACTCTGTGAGCTGGGTCTTCGTCCTTCTCTTTGGACACATCATCTTCAGACTGCTTCTTGTTCGCCACCTGACCATTTACATGCATTCCGGCTGTCCCTGAAGGAGGTCGTCAGACTCTTGGCATCAGAAGGCAGATTCATTAGGACCCCGAAAAAACTACCAAGGAGGACATTCCACGTTGGGTGGTTCTATAAGACATATGCCACATAATTCAGCTCAGTGGCATGAAAATATATTTCCTATATTTTAATGAACCATGTTGTAAAACGGACCCCTTGATCCTGCTCGATCTGTACTTGAAAGTGCAGAAAACTTAACTGGGAAAGAATGAGGACCAAGACCGGAACAAATGCCCTTGGATCATCAACATCTTGTTTCAGGAGTGAAATGGCCCGAAGCAAGTGTGAGATGGATTCATGACTCTGTGGTGCAGGCATCCAGGTAAAGCTGGGTGGGGTAATTCAGCATTGTCTGGAGCTGAAAAATTATAGTCAGAGGGCAGCTGGAGCTGGCACATCTGTGGTGGCTTCCCTCCAGGTCTCCCCCTTGGAGGAGAGGTGGGAGATTGGGCCCCTTCTCTCCCCCTACATTGGTCCAGCTGGATCCCAGGGGAGTTTTCTACAGGGGAACTCAGGCAGGCTCTGTCTCCAGGCTCATAGGGCATCATTTCTCCTGCTCCTATCCAGGGAAAAGATCGGGACAGGACATTTGGAGCCCACCTTTCAATTGGCTGAGTAGAAAATCATGTTCAACCACCCCTAAGCCTGCCAGGAACCTGGGTGCGGCAAAAGGTTATCAAGCTTGGTCAGCAACAGAACGGTCAGAGGCTTCGGTCCAGCCAGAAGCGCCCTGGAAGAACTTTCCGAAGTGGCTGCCCATGAACTTCTTAAAAAGCAGCCACGGTTATTGTTTTTTTGGAAACAAGAGACCCAAAGCCCATCTGTAGACAATGGGACATCCCCTACAGAGGGGTCAACAGGGTGCAGTAAAGCACTGGTGAAACACACAAAACTCTGTTTCCTCGAGGCTTCCTCACCATGCACTATCATGACCCCAGTCCTGCCTTTCACTGCGGGCTAGACTGGAGCCTGTGCACAGGTACCGATAAGAGATAAGGGCTCAGGACACATGGAATCCAGGAGCAGGAATGGTAGTACCAGGAGAGTGGGAGGAAGGTGGAGAGGGAGGAAGGGGGAGCCGATCATGATGATTGACACGTAAGCACAACCCCCCACCCCCACCCCAGGGAGACGAACAACAGAAACTAGGGGTGGAGTGGGGGTCGGGGGGGAGTGGGAGACAGCGGTCAGTTTAAGATATGAAAATAATAATAATTTATAATTTGTCAAGGGGCCATGGGGGTGGGCGAAAGAGGAGCTCAATAGAAAATAAATGTCAGGGTGCGATGTAACAATGATGAGAAATACAACTTTCCTCTAGTTCCTAAATGATTCCTCCCCACTCCCACTACCATGACTCGAATTCGATCTTGCGAGTCTGGCTAGACCAGAGGAGGTACACTGGTACAGATAGGAACTGAAAATACAGGGAATCCAGGACAGATGAGCCCTATAGGACCAGTGGTGTGAGTGGCAAAACAGGGAGGGTAAAGGGAGAATGGGTAGGAAAGAGGGAACCGATTACATAAAACTGTGTGTGACCTCCTCCCTGGGGGACAGACAACCGAAAAGTGGTGAAGGGAGACGTCGGACAGGGCAAGATATGACAAAATACCCATTTATAAACTATCAAGGGCTCATGAGGGAGGGGAAAAATGAGGACCTGATGTCGGGGGTTTAAGTGGAGAGAAAATGTTTTGAGAAACGATGTACAAATGCGCTTTACACAATTGATGTGTGTATGGATTGGAATAACAGTTGTATGAGCCCCTAATAAAATGTTTAAAAAATAAATAAATAAATAAATAAAATTTAAAAACAAAAAACAAACAAACAAAATGTCTAGAAAATAATGAGCGGACTTAACGACAACTGGTTTTTATAATCAACCTAAATCAGTCTTCAAGCCACAAATTGTTTATCTTCTATGGTATGCAAAATGCATGTACCCTCTCCCAAGCCCACATGAGTATTACCCGCTCGTGGCACCGGCTCAGGCTCGGCATTCAGGATTTCTGTGTCAGCTCCCTTTCTGGTGCGGCTTGGGGAGCAGAGCTGGGGCTGGACAGGTCAGTGACCTGTGTTCCACAGGCACGCTCTGCCAGGCGGAGCCAGGGACACAGCAACTGCCATCAGCTCCCCGGGGGAGAAGGGCGACCCTGAAATGTAGACACACGTGTCTCCCACCACCCCCATCACTGCCCAGCACCCAGCTCCTTCCCCACACAAAGGCTCTGGGAAACACTTGCTGTCTCCTTGGGTGTATTGCCTCCAGCCTCTAAATCACTGTCAAAGTAATTAAAAACAAAATAAATATATAGTGTGTGTTTCCAACTGCGATGCGATCTTGTCTCAGAATACCGAAGGAAAGGAGCAAGGGCGTGTGGAACCAACAGTGTCCTGAAAGGTGGCATCCTTTGTGGTCTTTTAAAGAAGGTAACCTGATACGGCTTCTTCACACCTTTATGAAATTCCTAAGTATAAAGGTATTAATGCCCCATAAAATGTGGCCTGGATTTAATTTCTTTTGATTCAATAGCCAATGCCCCTGGATGCAGCAGCCAAAATATCAAAGAATGGGTTGCCTTGGGGAAATCTACTGCAAAAGCTCTCTCTAAAGCACCGAGAAGCAAAGCTATCACTCTGCCATCATGAGGTCTTTTCAAGACACGAGATCTTCAATCACTTAATCATTTTCATGTGAAAGATAGGTGATGGAAAAATGAAAGCAGAAATGATGCGTTTGGGTTGTGGTGCTGGTGAGTAATAGTAACGGTACCATGGGCTTCTAGAAGAATAAACAACTTTTTTCTTTGAAGAAGCACATCCAAAATGCTCCTTAAAATGGAGGGTGGCAAGACTACATCTCCCGTGTCTTAGACAGGTGAGAGGGAGGGGTCACTTTCTGGAGAAGGATGTTGTGCATGGCAAATTAGAGAGTCAGAAAAAACAAAAAAGGACTTTCAACGAGGCGGATCAACACAGGGACTGCGGCAATGTGCTCAAACAGAGCAGCCCGTGTTAAGACAGCACAGAATTGAAAAAGAATGCCATTCGGTGTTATCAAGGCCACAGTGAGAGCTGACACCTAACAACAACAACAATGGCAACATTGGACAGAAGACAAAGCCACAGGTGTCATAATAGTTTATAAAGTATCAAGGCTTCATGTGGGAGGGGGGAGCGGGAAGGAGGGGAAATGAGGAGCTGATATCAAGGGCTCAAGTAGAAAGCAAATGTTTTGAGAATGATGATGGTAACAAATGATAAATGTGCTTGACACAATGGACAGATGTATGCATTGTGCTAAAAGTTGTACGAGCCCCCAATAAAATGATTTTTTAAAAAGAGTAGCTTCTCTTTCCTTTGGACTGTGAGTCATGGCTTTGCAAGAAAATTCCCATCCATCATGGGAAGGATTTTTATCTAGTTTAGAAGCAGTAGTGAGTACCTCTTAACGTTTTCTGAAATTTTATCAAAATGTGTTACAAACAGACCCCTGACTTGGTCATAACCATGCAACGAAGAGTTACTGGCACCGTCTTTTATTTTCTCCCTACCTGAAGTGTCTCCGATTATCTCTACCTTGAGAACGCTTTGGCCCCGGGCTATGCTTCTTGGCGCTTGTT
Organism: Echinops telfairi; assembly: GCF_000313985.2. Lineage (NCBI taxonomy): Eukaryota > Metazoa > Chordata > Mammalia > Afrosoricida > Tenrecidae > Echinops > Echinops telfairi. Next base: position 4,214,554 of record NW_022107431.1, read on the forward strand.
GGGTACCACTAAGCTTCTTGGTGCTGTTGGGTGCCAGTTCTGACAAAACCCTGCCTAGCCCTGTGCCACCCTGCCCAATGCTCTTTGTCTGAGCCCGCCCACACAGCCCTGTGTCAATCCCTCTGGTGCAGGGTCCTCCTCTTGGTTGTTGTCCTGCTACTTCACCAAGCATGACGTCCAGCCCCAGGGACTGGCCTCACCTGACGACATGGCTGAAGGACATAAGACTAAGCCTTGCCATCCTTGCTGCTAAGGAGCGTTCTGATGGTACTTCTTCCAAGACAGATTGGTGTGTTCCTTCGGCAGTCCACAGTACTTACAATAATCGCTGCCAGCACCCGAATTCAAAAGTATCAATTCGGTGTCAGTCTTCTTTATTCAATGTCCAATTTTACACACATATGAGTTCATTGAAAATACCATGGCTTAGGTCAGGAGCACGTTAGTCCTCAAAGAAAAATCCTAACTTTTCAATACTTTAAAGAAGTCTTGTGCAGTGGATTTACCCAATGCAATTTGTTGTTTGATTTCTTGACTATTGCTTCCAGGAGCATTAGTCATAGATCCATGCATGGCAAAATCCTTGAAAATTTCAATGTTTTCTCCATTTATCGTGATGTTGCTCACTGGTCCGTTGTGAGGATTGGGTCTTCTTTTTATCGAGTTGTCATCCTCACTGAAAGCAGCAATCCCTGATCCTTCTCAGCACGTGCTCCCAGCCCTCCGCACTTCCAGCAAGTGTGTTTGTGTCACCTGCATGTGCTGGAGACAAGAGGGTACTCGCCCTTCCAGGAGGGCCTCAATGAGGGCGTGTCATTTCAATTCTGCCTTAAAATCCAACCGTTCCCTATAAACTTGATCTCTCCTCATACCTTATCCCACAAAATACAAACACACAGAGAGGCATTTTAAACATTCTGCTTAGAAATCTCCTTGGGCAGATCTGCAAGGCCATTAAGTTTATTTTCTAGCTTCTACACCCCTGCAAGTACGACTTGGCCAAATTTTCAGCCAGCACATAGCACAGATCATCATTTCTCCAACCTTGAACAACAATGTCATCGCTGCCTTTACATAGTTTGCACAAACAGTATTCTCCCTACCTGTCTTAATTATCTAGTGCTGCCACAAGAGGAATGTCACCCCCAGGAGACGTTGACAAAGAGAAATTCATTCTCTCCCAGGGTAAGAGGCTGAGAGTCCAGCGTCAGGGCACTGACTACATGGGAAGCCGTTCTCTCTTGGCTGGCTCTGGAAGCAGGTTCCAGTCCCCAGCTGTCCGCTGGTTCTAGCAGTCTGCTTTGGGTCTCAAGCGTCTTCTGTGTTCCTGGCGCCTCTGTCGTAGTGGTAGTGCCACCTCTCCTTCTCTGCTGAGCCTGTCTTCCTTCAGCTCTTATCAGCTAAAGAGGATGCGACCCAGAAAACTCTTACTTGGAAACAGAGCTGTGACCAAAGTCAGAGCACCGCATCCCACCTCATGTCCCCTCATGTCATATGGAGTGCCTGGTTCTGGGACAGTCCAAAATGCCCTTGGTCATAGAGCTCAGAGTAGGCATTGACCACCCGCTGAAGCCCAGCTCGGCCTGTGGGCTTGGAGCTCCTCCACACAGTTGCTCGTGCTTCATTATAAGGTTGTGGCTGGATTCATTAAAGGGTTTCATGAATTTTTTATAAAATTTTTTTGTGTGTATGAAATCCAGGATTGATGACCCTATAGAGACAGCAAGTAGAGAAAGGCTTCCTGAGGGGTACAGTAGGGGTGGTGGGGATGGGAAGGGGAGTTGCTATCAAGGAGCTCAAGAAGGAAGACAATAGTCTGAAACTGATTATGGTAGCAATTTTACGATACAGCTTGATGTGATTGAACTATGGAATGATGTGATACCTTTATTAGCTCCCAATAAAATGGTTTTTAAAAAAAGATTTTTTTGGAAAGAGATGAAGCAGAAGTCGTTGCTCTGTGGTCCAGCCTCAGAAGGTACACAGCATCATCTCCACCGCACTCTACTGATAGGAGCAGCACTCGGAGAGTCAAGGATCAGTGGCGTGTGAAATAGACTTGACCTTTCAGTGGGGAAATGACACAGAATTGAAAAGTATATGCATAATAAGAGGTGTGGCTTAGCCATCTCAGGAAATACAAACTACTACAAAACTTTGGCTAAGTCACGGGACTTTGAGAATTCTTCAAAGTGGATAGGGTAAGCAAAAGAAGACTTGTTTTTACAGAAAGGCCACTGCTCAAGCATTATCTTCACTGAAGTGAATTCTGCAAATTCTACACCGTGTAAACCACAACTTTACAAGGTGTTATAATCCGGAACCTGGCAGGTGAGTACATGTGTGTTATATGGATGCATATGTGTGTGATACGTGTGTGCACACATGCCATGCTTTCCTCCGTGTCCATACAAGATAGCCATCTTGAAGTACTTACATCAGAGAGATGTGTTTCATGGTCAGTGCTGTGAAGAGCTCTGGCACCCCTGGGAATCAAGTATTCTGCTGTTAACTGCAAGGAGCAAGGTGGGGAGAGTCTTCTTCCATACACACTACAGCTCCGAGAAGTTCTACCCTATCTTACAAGACTGCTTAAGGGAGCCCTGGTGGCGTAGTGCTTACAAGTTGGCTGCTAAGAGCAAGGTCAGCAGTTTGAAGTCACCAGCCACCCTAAAGGCTTTCTAATACTATGAAGAGTTACAATCTAGGAAAGTCACTGGGGCAGCTCGATCCTGTTCTGCCTGGTCGCTATGAATCAGAACCGACTCCACAGGAGTGAGGGGGGAAAGTAATGTTTTGAGTCAGAATCAAATGGATGGCAGTCCTTTTTGATTTGGGTTTTAATTGATGTTGTCAGATGCTGTTGAGTATGTTGTAAATCAAAGTGTAAAGTACAATTATCTGTGGATTTGAGTCCATTCTACAGATACTGCATCACTAGAATTGATAAAACAAACAGCTTTCATGGATCCCATTGCTGTTTTCATAGCAGTGCTGTATGAAGAGATTAGTGCTACCATCTCAGTTACTTCTTATGGAGAGAAGGGCATCCTGAAAGACATGACTACTCAAGTGTATCTGATTTACTTTCAGATCCTCAGGTGCACAGGTAACCCTTAGTCATTTCCACTTTTGCAAGGAAGAAGTTCGAAAGGGTTTTGCTGAAGAAGTGATTCTGCTACCTCCTGCCAGTACCGCTTGCTACAACTCCAGTACAGATACTGGAATATGTATGAGGAGATGGGGAAGATTGATCTGTCCAGGGAGGATTGAAATGTGAGCATCTGCTGTGATGGCAGTAAAAAGAATTAGACTCATCAACTACAGTGATTCATAATGATAGCTGTGTTTGCTCTTAGAATATTAAGGGACTCAACCATCCACCTAATTGCCAAAAAGGACTCTCTCTCTCTCTCTCTCTCTCTTTTAATGGAACAACATCTCTTTCTCTCTCATTCACTCAATATAGATTTTGATATAGATATATATATCCCAGAATGGTCTTGCTGGCTCAAGCATAAATGTACTAAAGAAAAATTAAAACGAGCTAATATCTTTGATTAATGCCAGTCTCTGTGTCTGAACCAGGGAGCATAAATATCCTTTTAAAAGTAAAAGCAACTGCAAAGAAGATCAAATCAAATTCAGAACCACTTTGCTAATGAAAAGTATTGATTTTTTATAACATTTGGGGCAAAGCATTGCCAACTTTCCTTCTGGTTGATATCCCTTCCAGCTGTGAGCGCTTTCTCCTTGAACCTTTCCAGGATACAGATGCCCCCTTCTCCTTCAGGAGCTCCTGGTTCTCCTCCTCTTCCCAGGATGTGGGTACCCGCCGCTCCATCCCTTTCCCTCGTCTTTGCGGATGTAGTTCATCTCTGCAACTCAGCTGTCACCTCCTGCCAGCTCTCTCTCAGACCATCCCCTTAGTCAGGTGAAGCTTGCCTTTCCAATGGCCCCTGCAGGTAACTGGCCCTCCCTCAAGCTGCTCTCTGAACCTTCTTTCACGTTCTCTGTCTGCCTTTGTGTTTGCAGTCTGAAGCCCCTCTGCAGCCTTTCAGCTCTTCCAAGAACGGTTGCTATCAAATGGACTCCAACTCTGCTGCCTGCCTGTCAGATTAGAGTAATGTTCCACGGGACTTTCAAAGAGTCATATTTTAGAAGTAGACTTGTGGGCTTTTCTTTTGAGTGGCCTCTTGCAATACTCAAACCTCTAAACATTTAGCATCTAAGCATGTGCACTATTTGCAACCCAGAAACTCCTTCCAAATATTGCCTGTCTTTACAAATTGAGTTGAAGGTTCAAAGCATCCTTTCTAAACTCTCCCTCTCCCATTATGACTAAGATATTCTTCCGTTGTCCCTTTACACAGCAGAGAACATTCACGAATCAATCAAAGACCAAACCCTGCTCTGTAGAATTATTACTCAATTACTGGGTTGCCAGCTATCCCTGAAAGATCATGCATAACCCCTTAGACCATTCAATTAAACATTAATCATACACAAAACCATGTGAGATATGAAATATTTTATTGTACACATTTATTTAAATCTAGTGTTCTTGCTTAGCCTTGGTGTGTTTGGATTATTTATCTATTCAGCTATATTAGAACCCTCTAAAGAATGAAGATAAATTTTTTTCTTACTACCTCTGGGAAAGTCTAGATTTGTTGGGGCAATAAAATGATAAAGATTTCCTCAGACAAGACACAAAACAGTTGCTATTTTGATTGACTTCATCAACCGCAAGAACTTGTTTGCGATAATATAGGGAATGGAAACACTACATTAGAATTCTTGAGCAATGATGACAAGCAACAAATAAGGACATGGGAAAAAACACCACTAAGAGATAGTTGTGCCCAAAGTAGAATGGTCAGTACAGCTGGATTTCATGTCAAGTACTTTGGGCATGTTATCCAAAAGGTCCAGCCCTGGCGAAGGACATCACGACCGAGTAGAAGGTCAAAGAAAAGGGGGAAGCTCCTCAGTGCGTGGCTACAACAGAGACTCAAGCATTAAGGCAATGGTGAGGGTGGAGCCGGCCAGGGCACGGTGTTCTTCCGCTGTGCATCCGGTCAACAGGACTGGAGACAGACTTGACAGCACCACACAGCAAGGCCACCTGACAACAGGGACTGCTTCATTGACCTAAAGGAACGAAAAAGGAAAACACGTCTTCGAAGTAGCCCAGAATGTCCCCAGAGGTTTGTCCCAGAGGAACTGCCTTTGGCAGAATGTGTCAAAGATATTGATTGAACCTTATTTCTGGAGTCCAGCATAACTTCATGGCAAGCTTTTTGATAAAACGGTAGTTTTGACTTGAACATAAAGTTCAGAGGTATCTTGTGTGACAAATAGCAGTATCCTTGAGCTTTAGGGAAGTTGATGTCCAGGAACACAAAATGTTATTCATCAGCTCCAAATGACGACATTCTGTGGGAAAATGCTGGGGGGAAATCACTGTGTAGGTGACTGCTTCCATTTCTGGCAGAAAGGAAGATCGCATTTGAAAAGAATATGTAGGCGAGAATAGCAATGGGCTTATGTGCCACTCAGTTGATTCAACAAAGCGACCTATATATGACATGGTTGACACAGCCATAGCCCGCTATATAGAGTTCATCATGACTGTACCTTGATGAAATAGGAAGAAATAAGAAATTGAAGTGGCTAAGTGCAATCGTTTTTTATTAATTGGGGAAAAATGTAAAATAGAGATGGCTAACCCAAATTAAAATCGCTGGTAGGTCAAAACCTGCAAAGTCCTCTGGTGTCCTGTCTACCCTCAGGGGGCTTTTGAATAAGTGCTATCCAGCCAGAACCTGCTCATGATGACCACAACCCAAATGGAATAAAACACGATCAGGTCCTTATCGCCCTGTGACCGACGGAGGATCCCTCGGTTTTTCACTGACTCATGTACAGCAGTAGCTCCCCAAGCCTTCCTTCCAACTGCACCTCTATTCCCCGGAAGGCGACATGAAACCGCGTGCTTGTAGGCCTCAGGAGCAATGCACAGCACTCCTTTTCAACACAGTCACCATCTTGCCAGCTGCCAGGACTTAGCCTGATTGCATTCCACCTGTTTAACTTGAGAAAATGCACGATGGTTAGGTAATTATGTAATGGGCAGGTATGTCTTGGATCCTTTTCTGCTGGCTTGTCTATTTTTTTTTTCTTTGCCACCTGCTATCCTGAAATCCCAATGTAAAATTACAAGTGATACTCGCAGTAGCGGTTTTTGGGTGGGTCAGGGCACAACACCGTGCCCCTGAGTAATCACCCCCACTGCCTTTTCGGGTGCTCGGAGTCAATCTCTGAGACGGATGGCCTGGTTCCCACCAGAGCACGGAGACTGTACCTCCCAGTTTTACTCTCATAACCCTGCCTGGGACTTCTGACACTTTTGATGCGTAAACACCAGCGCTGAGAGCACCATCTTGTTCTCTTGCCTCGGAAGGGATTCCAGGCTATGTGCCTCTGCCGAGATTTCCAGCACAACCCAGGACATGAGCAAGCGGGCGGGGCGGGGCAGCAGCAGTGAGTTAGCAAAATACGCTAAAAGTAGCATGTTTTACCCATGATGCCATGTGCTCTTTTCATGTCGGGGATTATTCTAACAACGAAGGAGCACACTCGAAGTCGAAAACCACCAAATCAAGAAACCGCGGGCTCGTCCTTGGAGCCACCTTTCCCTGTCGTTTCCTGCCTTTCTTCTTACACAGACTCCTTTGCTCTCAGTCACCGTCCGTGTGTGTTGTTGCTGCTGCTGTTCTTGTTGTTCAACCTCTGCTGTGAAACCACCGTAAGAGGGCTCTCACTACCTCCCAGATCAGCTCCTTTTCATGCAAAGCAATGACTCTAAGACTTCTAAAATTATGCTCCTTTTTTCCATTTAAAATTTTTTAACAGTTTCATTGACATATATATCACATATCAAATAACCCAATCGTTTAAACATTCTAAAAAAGAGTTGTGCGTTCCTCACCACAGTCAATTTTAGAACAGCTTCTTCTCTTTTGTATGCGATATTATTAGCTCGCCATTTCCCACCTACCCCTTCCACATTAACCTCTTCCTACAGTCTAAATGAATTCTTAATAGGGATGCAAAAGGTTCTTGAAAACAGAAAGTGAATTTCAGGGATGAGAGAGTGAAAGGAAATGGCTAGATGGACCGAGAGTCTTGTAATGACACGCAAAGTCATTTCAAAGTAATGGTTTTAATTAATGAAACAGAACTCAACAGCTTGCTGTGCGCAGTAGGACTCAAGGTTGCTATGAGTTGATTCCCACTCAATGGCACCTAAAAACCACAACCCTTCTTGGTGGACAGTCTTGTCACCATGAAATAACCGTCTGTCGTTCTCTGAAGGGACTGTAGGCAGGTGGGAGGAAAGGTGAGCACATCACGGTTATTTCCTACAGGTTTAACCCCAGCCCACATAGGTCTCCCACAGATGTAGAGATAAGAGGTGAGGGGACTTGGATGCATGCATCAGGGGCATTCGCTCGTCCTCGCAGAAATGATTTCCCTGGATTTCACATAGGTTGTGCTCCTTCTACAAATACCTTGTCATTTCTTTCTTCTTCTGCCTGTCAACCCTTCCCTCTGCTGCTTGCAGGACTGCAAAATGATAGAAGTCTCAACCAAGCTGCCCCAGTGACCCACTGCAAATGCCAAGTGCACAAACGCCCAACGGGGAGGGACTAGACAGGTGGAGTGCAGTATGTTGCTCTTAGAGCTGCTGCTGCGTTCTCATTAGTTCTGTTATGGGTTCATTTGCATGATGGCCTGAATTGCTACTGTTTATTTTCACAACTCTGTGCAGGATGAAGTCCCCGTGGCCTCCGTCTGATGGTTCAGAATCTCTTAGCATATCCTAGAAAACACCACCTGTAGGTTTGTAGCTGGATTAGATCCCTAAGCGACACAAAAGCCCTGTGGGAATTCAGGCTACTTGCTAGCAACACATGGGGTTGTCATGAATCAGAATTGGCTCCATGACAATGAATTTTGTCTCATTTCTTTTTTTGGGTTTATAAGAAAGAAAAGTAGGAAACTATCTAGGTCAAAATGTTCAGGTTGCTGTTGTTAGGTAACCTTGAGTCATCTCCAACTCACATTGAACTTCTACCTGGTCTTGCTCCTCGTCTCAAGCTCATTGTTGCGGGCACTGTGCCAGTACAGCTCCTCAATGTCTTCCTCTTTTTCACAGACCAAGCATGGTGCCCTTTCCCGGGAGCTGCTCTCTCCTGGAAGCATGTCTCAGGCACAGAAGATGAAGTCTTGGCACCTTAGGTTCTTAGGCGCGTCCCCAACGCAGCTTTTCCCTGTTCGTGCCCAACCTGAGGGGGCTCAGCAGCAGCACGTTGTCGAGGATGTTACTCGGCTATCCCAAAGGTTTTCACAGGGGAATTCCTCACAAGTGGCCAGAGTATTCCTTCTTCCTGATCTGCTGCTTGCTGACCGTAAGACGGGCAGAAAGCACTTGCTAATGAAGATCAAGGACTGCAGTCTTCAGTATGGATTACACTTCAATATAAAGAAGACCAAATCTTCTCCAATGGATCAATAGGTGGGGTCGTGGTAAACATAGAAAAGGCTGAAGTCATGAAGGATTATGTCTTATGTGGATCCACCATCATCAATACGTGGATCCGCAATCAATGCTCATGGAAGCAAAGGTCAAGAGATCAAAAGATACATTATATTAAAAAAAAAAGATACATTATATCGAGTACATTTGCTGCATGTCATGTTACTTTGAGGATTAAGGTGTATCTGACTCGAGGCATGGTATTTTAAATCATCACACGTGCGTGTGAAAGTCGGACATTGAATAGAGAAGACTGAAGAAGAATCAATGAATTTGAATTGTGTTGGTGAGGAATATTGAAAGTACTAAATTCTGCCAAAAAAACAAACAAATCTCTCTTGGAAGAAGTACAGCCAGAATGCTCCTTAAAGGCCAGGATAGTGAGACTTTGTCCCGTGTGCTTTGGACAGGTTTTCAGGAGAGGCAGTACCTGGAGAAGGACATCATGTTTGGTAAAGTAAAGGGGCAGCAAAAAAGAAGACCTTCAGAAAGACAGACACAGTGGCTGCGACAATCGGCTCAAACATGAGAAAAGTTGTAAGGATGGCGCCGGATCAGACAGTGTTTGGCTCTGTTGTACATAGAGTCGCCACCCGTCATAACTGACAGACTTAACTCAAAGATGTCTAATGGTAACAATAGTCTGATCTTAGTATGGAAGCCACTGAGACCTCTTCACCATGGGTGACCCTGCTGGTACTTGAAATGCTGTCATTTATAGTTTCCAATGCCAACACAACAACCAAGGCACCACAGTACCACAAACTGACAAATGAGTGATGGATGGAGGATCAGGCTGTCCACAGCCATCACATCAATTCTGACTCATAGCCACCCTATAGAGCAGCGGTTCTCAACCTGTGGGTCACAACCCCTTTGGGGGTTGAATGGCCCTTTCACAGGGGTTGCCCCATTCATAACAGTAGCAAACAGTGATAAAGTAGCAATGAAAACAATTTTATGGTTGGGGGTCACCACAACATGAGGAACTGTATTAAATAAAGGGTCACGGCATTAGGAAGGTTGAAAACCACTGCCATAGAGGGTCTGAGGTTGTTGTACATCTTTACTCAATCAGATGGTCTCACCTTTCTTCTGTGGAGCAGTTAATGCATTTGAACTGCTGACCTTGAACTTAGGAGTCCAATGCCTACCTGACAGCACAAACAAGGTCCCTTAAGGTTCAGGTTACTTATTTGTAAACAAGCTAGTTGTCACGGGGTTCTCTGTGGACCAGTAACAGCAGCCCATGGGAATTCTGCCCCCAATGCAAATTCCCCCGCCCCGTTTTGGGGCGCTGTGAGTGGATTCCAAGTCATGGTTCTGCCATGAGCTCCCTAGCAGAAATGCCTCCCAGGATTTTCTTGGCCATCGTCTGTCTTTCCAGATGTCAGTTACACCGTCTGTCTCCTCCAGACAGGCTAAGTGGGTTCCATCCTCCACCCTTTAGCTGAGCAGCCAATCCTAGCCCACTGCACTACCAGGCCTGTGGTTCCTGCTCCAGACCTCCTGAATCACAAACAGGGGTGGGGGGAGGGAGGGTTGTCACCCAACCCCCTGCCTGCTAACAGCCTCCAGGAAACTCCCTGGGCCTCAAGTCAAAGAGCCCTTGTCTGGACTACAGAGAGAAGGCAGAATGGCTTTACAAAGGGGAGAATCTGGGCTACCCTAACCCCCAAAGGCAGCTTTGTGAGATCCAAAACAGCATGGAGTTGTGCCGCGGAAAGCACTGGAATGAGAAGTTGGAAACCTCACAGCGAATTGCCCAACTTGAGATTTAAGTTCTCAATCTTAATTTTATGATAACAAAGCTTGCTGCCATGGGAATAATAGGATGTAGTTAACTGCCCTCAGTGGCAATATTTCATCCAGACTTGATGGGGCAATTTGAAAATATCATTAAAGAGACAAGTTGTACAATAGAGCACATCAAAAGTGTGATTATCAGAGGAGATTGAATCCCCAAACATCACGCGGCTTTTAAACGTGTGTCTCATCTATTTAGAACTCTTGGCTAATAGCTGAGATTCCCACACGCCGTTTGCAGTTTGCAGGGGTGCGTAACACCGCACGCGCTTGTAAGAGTTGGGGCTTAGGAAGTCTCCACTGTTCTTAAAAACCATTGTCTGATCCATGTCTTCCAACATGATGATCGCGTGTTTTACTAGATAAATTTAAAACATATTAATAGCAAAAGAAAGATAGAAGGGGAAGGGAGGAGGAAGGAAAGGTGGGCGGACAGAGAGAGCAAAACGAAAATGAAAGACAGAGAAAGCGTGCTGATTAGAGTCACAGAAAAGAATAAACTTGCTGTTCTCAAGATAATGCTGGCACAGCCGGCCCGACACGTTTGCGCATCGGTATGGAAGCACACCGGGTAAAACCACTAACCTTTCAGTCAGCAGCCGCCACACTACCGCCACAGCCAGGCTGCTGAGGGTACAGAGGAGATCAGACTCACCCAAAATCCCCAAATTCAGGCACATTTTCCAAATAGAGCGCTATATGAATAGATTACAGAAACGTAGATAATGCAATAAGAGTGCAAAATTAGATACATTCCAAACAAGCTGTCCACTAATTGCATTTTCGTTTCAGTGTACATCTATGTCCGAGATACCTTTCACAGTTTGTAATGGGTGGGGTACTGTGTGTTGTACTTTCCTGCATTCTAAACAAGGCTGCTGTCATGACCATCGCACATATTGTCGCATGCTTGTGCAGGGTGTCTGAGGTGAGTCCTTGCACGGAGCAGTCCAAGGTCAAATGAGATGGGGCTTTTGGTCTTTGCTTGCTGCTGCCAAACTTCCCTCCAGAAAAAAGAACACAAAGGAAATATCAGCTGACCTGGGGTGGCCACTCCTGGGGACCCCATGTGTGTCTTTTAACACTGGCTCTAGAGCATTTTTAATAATGGGGTTTTTAAAGGTAAGATGCCAGCTCTTTCTTCTGAGTGGACTTAACCCCCAATTAACAGCTGAGGGCATGAACCATTTACCCATCCTTCAAAGTGGTCCCAGCAGTGAGAGAAAGTGTGTGGTTCTCTAACACCCCATTACACTGGTTTCTGTTTTGGCAATCAAATGGGCAGGAAACATGGCTCACCCCTCACTGTTTTCTTAAAGCAACTTCTCATGCAAATTTGAGCAACTTCCATCAAGTCTTTGTGGGCCCTTTGTGGTTCCCTTGTGAGAGATTTTCATGATAGCCCTTCGTGGATGCTCATTCATTAGCTATCATTTTTGTTTGTCTGTATATTAGGGCTATTATTCTTTGTCTTAGATGTCCCAAAATTATTATCATAGAGTTTCCTTTCTGTTGCCTTAGAAAATTGTATTTTTAGGTCTTAAATATTTTTTCTCCACTCTTTTATGATTTCTGATCACAGAGCTCTTGTCTAGTACAAGGGTTTTTTTTTGAAATCTAAATCTTTGATTTCTTATTTTTTTTAAATAATAGATGCTATAGGCTTCTAGCTTAAAATATTAAATTGTGTCCATTGTGCAAGCAGCATTTATCAAATCATCTACTCTTCCACTAACTAGAACTGATTTATTTATGTCCAAAACCTCAAACTCATTGTGAGATTAATGAAACAATGTCTAGAAATGCACCTACCATCATTCCATGGAGAAGCACATGTGTCCTAAATAGTGATAGACTATAAGAGAAGGATTCAAAAACTTAATGGGGAAATAGATGAAAAGATCATGAACTCTTTTGAGAATTTGTTGAAGCCCCGAACCCCTATTTGTTCATACCCAGGGTCCCATTCAACTCACTGCCATTGAGTCAGTTCGGACTCATAGCAACGTCACAGGACAAAATCGAACTGCCTCTTTGGGTCTATAATGTCAGTACCCATAGAGACTTGTAGCCTTTCTGTCTCAGAGCAGTTGGATGGTTCAGACTGCTAACCTTGTAGTTAGTGGTCCAACATACAACCCACGATGCCACCAGGGGTCCCTTTCCAGATTCCCCAGAACACTCCTTGGACTCAAGGATGAGGAGACTTAATTTCATATTTTAGATATTGTGTTAGTCCGGTAGACTGGAGAAACAAATTCATAGACACTCATATGTGTATAAGAAAGAGATTTATATAGAAGAGCAATTGAACACTGAGAATACATCCCAGTCCAGTCCAGATCAAATCCCTAAGTCCGATATTAACCCATATTTCCGATATCAATCTATAGAGTTCTCTTCAGACTCACAAAGCACATGCAATGATGCCGAATGCAGAAGATCACAGGCCAGTGGGTAGAAAGACTTTGGATCCAGTGTCATTGGAAGCATCTCAGCACTGGCAGGGGTCTCTCTGTGGCTTCTCCGGCTTCCGAGGTCTGGTTGCGTCCATGTGGCTCATCTTCTGCAATGTCTCCCAGGGAGTCACAGAGAGAGAGAGGTGTCTTCCGCCTCCAAGAAGGAATTACCCAATTTCCCAGAATTCTCAGGAGAAGGCAACGCCCACAGAAGTCTCATTGGCTATCTCCAGATTGACAGCCTAGACTCCATCCCTACACTCTTCATCCTTAAATTAGGTGACAACCACAGATATGTTATCAAGAGAGAGCAGTCCCTGGAAAGGGATGTCATACATTGTAGAGTAGAGGAGGAAGTAGAGTAAAAAGGAGGAAGATCCTGGACAAGATGGATGGACACAGTGGCTGCAACCATGAGCTCCCACATATGGATGATTGTGAGGCCGTCGCAGGAAGGGGCAGTGTTTCCTGGGGCCATCGTTTTGACTTGCGCACACCTCGGATGGGGGTGCTCCAGTCCCTGCTGACATGCGTTCTCGCATGGTGTAAGAAAAAGCTAAAGCTTCCTGAAGCTCCACTCCGCTCTCTCACAGAGAGCCTTGTGCATCTTCTGATGAGCTCTTGATCCGGAGGGTTGAATACGGACACCTCATGTTTTCTTCCCAGCTGTGCAGCTGTTCCCAGAGATTTGAAAAGTATCTTATGTCAGGAGACAGCTTGGGCATGAAAATATTTACTGCTGTTTTCATTTGTTTGTTTTCCAGAATGAACTGAAGTTCCGCTCCCTAGGTCAGCCCAGAGATGAGCGTGGCTAGGCTTATTTCATGGAGACTTCTTAGAGATTGTCCTATGCTTATAAATGCACACAAATTTGTATAAATTACATAAAAGTCTATATATACGGGTGTTACTTCCCACCTTTAATTCTCTTACAACTGTTTGGCTTATCGCATCAGATCACACAGTTGGAAGATCTTTGCATCACTGCCAAAGAGAGAAACCTGGCCAGCCGAGGTCGACATGTCTGTTTTAGGAAGCACGATTCAACCTGTGACACCAAGTCCCCGCCCCTAACTTTCCCAAAAGATTCACCTGGCAGGTTCAGAGTGCTGTTCTTAAATGAGCCTGTGGTTGTTGAAACTCCTGTGCCTTTAGGGCTTCTTCCTGGGGAGGGTCTGTTTGCAGTTCAATGCATGCCACTCCATTCTGGCTTCATAGGACAGAGCAGAACTGTGGATAGTTTCCAAAGGCATGATCCTCATGGGAGCCACTGGTCAAATCTTCCTCCCTTGGAGCAGAGAGTGGGTCCAGCCACCAGTCTTTAGCAGCTAATCACAGAAACCATTGGGCACCGTGGCCCCTCCTCCCATTTGACTTGCTCATCTGTCTCTGAGCTGGAGAGTGATACCAATGGAGGTCAGTGCGAGGTCCTGAGTCACAATTTGAAGTTGCCGAGGTTTTCTGGCAGTTCTGTCTTCCTTTGTGTGATGCCAGCCTCTCTCTATTGGAAGTCAAGTAAGAAGGGGGAAAGGTAGAAATCGGTGCTCTCCTCCCACTATCTCAGCTGAAAACAGAAGCAAAGTTAACACTGGGAGGGGGTATTCCCTCCTTCCATCTTGTGCAACCCTTTCTCTCTTAGCTCGAGCACCCACTGGGATCTTCATAACAGCTTTCCTCTAAGACCCTCTAGCCTGAATCCTCATGCTGCCCCAGGTGGGCTTGGCCCTCCTGTGTGCAGAATAGTCTACACTTGACCAAATTCACCCTCTGATGTTTCCAGCTTGAGCTAAGAGCCTGGTCTCAGCCTAAAACTCACTCTACTCTTCCTTCTTTATGTTGATTTCTGAGGAGGTGTGTGTGTGTGTGTGTGTTGAAGAGAGTCAGAGGAGATTGTAAATGTATAACTTAGCTGACATTTCTCCCAGAAGTTGTTGCTGTATTCATTTAAACTAAATCGGAGTAGGCAAATTGGACTCCATAAGATGTAACTTGAATATATGCACGACTGTGCTAATCACACCTCCAGACGTTCTTTCGGGATAAGTCCATGGCACCTCCTTGAAAGTCCTTTAAATAAGAAAGTGCAGAAATCATTCATTTGTCATAAATATAAAAAAAGTAGACAAGTGAAAACAAATATAGTCAAAAAATTGAGGCAGGTGGTTATGTTTTTTAAATGAATCATGAAATCATAGGCACCATTCACATGTTTATCAAATATTTTAACAATTATAGTCAGCTAATTGGATTCCCTTTCCATACATGTGCTTATGGAAATAATTGGACTTTTCCTTGACATAGAATTCGATGCCTAATTATGTACATATATTTACATTGTTCTTGTTATTGCTAAAACACAAACCCCACTGCTGTCAACCTGTGTGAAAAGATGCTAAACAAAGACTGAAGATCAGTTTGTTTCTCACATTCAAGGCAGAATTAACAACATGACAGGCGAGAGAGTAGGTTATGTATTATCTAATCCTTTCTAATCAGTATTTTGATCCTTATCTATGATTCAAAGATGTAAAACAAGTACCTAACTACACAGGGCATCAAAGACATACATGACTGGCTTTTGGAGAAATTGTTCAAAGACAAGTTTCAGGAGCTTTCCAACTTCCAAGCCATGCCCCCTAAAGCTCCTTCTGAACCACTCCCCATGTGGAACAAATTCAACAAGACGAGCACATTGGTGCCTTCAGTCTGTCTCTAACGGTGGGGATTGAAACAGACAAACTGCACTGGGAGTATCAAGTTGGTGTGCATTTGGAGGTTAAGTGAATGTTACTTCGCACAGCCCACACAGGAATTAGATGGGAGTATGATGGTAAAAGTCAAGAACCCTGGAGACCGAGTAGCTATGCTTTTGACTGCTAAGCAAAGGTCAGCAGTTCAAAGGCACCAGCCCCTCGATGGGAGAAAGATGAGATTTCCTACCCCTGTAAAGAGCTACAGTCTCTGAATGCCCAGTCCCTGTCCTATGGTCTCTCTGAGTCAATAGTGACTCGATGGCAGGGAGGGAATGTGAAGGTGACAGCTCCCTAGGGGAAAACAGTATTTAAGGGAAGTGACTTGCCTTGGTTCCTGGCATCACACAAAGGAAGACAGAACTGCCATTGTCTTGTTTGGTATTCCGAGAGTGGACAAGCCCCCAACAAAGAGATCACTATGTTAGAGGGAGAAAACATAGGACTATGAATTGTATGAACCATAGAGAAGAGGTTTAATTTCAAGTCTATGATTAAAGCAAGGCCTAGACATCTAAAGGTTGTTTAATGCTGGATATATATGTATGTATATATATATATACATATATATATGTATATATATACATATATATGTGTATACACACACATATCTCACCAGGCTAAACCAGAAGTATTTAGGTGTGAGAATCCTTGTTAAGCTTAAATGTTTATGTGCTCAGGTCTGTGTTTTTGGAGTGATATAGCAATATAATGAATTAAATTATATAAAACTTTATAAATATTTTCCTTTGTCTTTTAAGTTTTCTGTTGGGAGAAAAATTGGCTTTAAAACAACAACAGCAGTGGGTTTTGTCTATATTAAAGACAGCTATGGATGCAGATAAACAGGACTGCATGACCCTTGCCCTCTGTTGCCAACAGCTATCCACTTGCATCACTTCCTGAGGAGGTGCGTGGAAACTGCAAACACGAAAACATAAAACAATCTAAACACATTTCTTCTAAGGGGGCTCTTTCTACCTTCATTTATAGGATATTTTGTAGGGTATGACATAGGTAGATAACAGAGAGCCAAGATAGATAGATGAAAGTACAAGAAATGTATATACATATATAGTTTGGCACACTCTCATGTAAGGATTGGATTGCTACACACAAGGTTGGCAGTTCAAACTCTCTACTTGCTCCCTAGGAAAAAGATGAGGCTGTCTGCACTGCAAAAGATGGATGGCCGGAGAAACCCTTTAGAGGGCTACCATGGGTTGGAATCAACTTGATGGCAGTGGGTTTGGGTCTGAATTTATAGATAATGGATAAAAGGGAACTTTATAGAAAAACTGGAAAAATAATGGAATTTTTCAGTGCACATTTTGAAATCCTTATACATATACAACATCTTTCTAATCTGACTGTGACTGTTAAGGACACGTGTCAACTTGGAGGAGTCAGGATCCTCAGTAGTTTGTCAGTTACGAGGTGGCTACCTTCCATGCTGAGATCGGATAGAATGTAATCACTTCCATAATGATATCTGCTATGATCATGCATGTCAACTGAAAGGAGATTTCCTCCAGGGAACAGTCTGCTTCCAATATGCATAGATGATGTGCAAAGCTTTTCACTGGATGTGGTCCTGCATCGATTTGTCATCTTACTTGCTTCAGTGACCTACCACGTTGCCTGCAAATCACAGGGATTGTTAGCAGCCTGTCTTCTTAACTGACAACCTTGGATTCATGTGCCTTTACAGTCAGCTGCCTGACATCTGACCTGTTAATTCTTGGGTTCATCCACCTCTAAGCTACACAAGTCAGAAGAAGCCTCAAATCTGACATCTAATCCAAGGACTTGTAACTAACTTGCCAGCCTCCACAACTATGTTAGCTATATTCTTGAGGCAAATATCTCTATGTGTGTGCATACAAATAAATATACATATACAAGTACACATTCACATGCGTAGACATGGAGCCCTGGTAATGTAGTAGTTGTGAATAGAGTTACTAACCTTTGGGTCAGCAGTTCAAAACCACCAGCCACTTTCCAGGAGAAAGATGGGGTTTTCCTGTAAAGAGTTACAGTCTTGGAAACTCACAATGGAAATTCTACATAGCCCTACAGGGTCACTATGAGTCAGCACTGATTCAATGGCAGCGAGTGATACACATACCCATGCACATGCACATTCGTTAACTATGAACACGCACATACACATATACTCATATATTAGTTTCACTGCTTTTGCTTACCTAGAAAACCCACCCTTCGACAATTACATACCTAAAATAATTGATGCATTTGAATGGCGGTGTTGGGGAAGAAGTTTGAACATATCATGGACTGCTAAAAGAATGAAAATATTAGTGTGTTAGTCTGGGTAGACTAGAGAAACAAATTCATGGACACTCATATGTGTATAAGAAAGAGTTTTATATACAAGGATCAATTGAATATTGAAAAAACAACCCAGCCCAGTCCAGATCAAATCCATAAATCTGGTATTACCCCATATGTCTGATACCAATGTATAAAGTCCTCTTCAGACTCACAAAACACATGCAATGATGCTAAATGCAGAATGATCACAGGCCTGTACGTGGGAAGTCTTGTGGATCCAGTGGCGTTGTAAGCATCTCAGTACTGGCAGGGGTCTCCATGTGACGGCTCCAGCTCAGGGCACTAGTATAGTTCCATATGTCTTGTCAGCTGTAAAGTCTCCCAGAATCCTCAGGAGAAGGCCATGCCCACACAGAGGTCTCATTGGCTATGACCTGATTGACAGGCCAGACTCCACCCTTTCACTCTTAATCCTCAAATTGACAATAGATTATACAGCTACCATAATTAGTCTTAGAAGAAGTATATCCAGCATGGTCTTTAGAAATGTGGATTGTTAGGAACTGAAAATACAGGGAATCCAGGACGGATGAGCCCTATAGGACCAGTGGTGTGAGTGGCAAAACAGGGAGGGTAAAGGGAGAATGGGTAGGAAAGAGGGAACCGATTACATGGAACTGTGTGTGACCTCCTCCCTGGGGGACAGACAACCGAAAAGTGGATGAAGGGAGACGTCGGACAGGGCAAGATATGACAAAATACCCATTTATAAACTATCAAGGGTTCATGCGGGAGGGGGGAGCGGGGAGGGAGGGGAAAAATTAGGACCCAATGTCGGGGTTTTAAATGGAGAGAAAATGTTTTGAGAAACGATGTACAAATGCGCTTTACACAATTGATGTGTGTATGGATTGGGATAACAGTTGTATGAGCCCCTAATAAAATGTTAAAAAAGAGAAAGAAAAAAAAAAGAAATGTGGATTGTGAGACATGAGTTTGTTTATTGTAGACACGTCATCCAGCAAGACTAATCACTAGAAATGGTTGTTATGTTTGGTAGAGAGTCCGAGGAAATGAGAAACACCCTCAGTGAGACAGACTGACACCAGGGCCACACCAATGGGCTCAACCATACTGATGGTTATAGAGATGGGAGAGAACTGGGCAACACTGTTCTGGTATAAGTAGGACCGCCGAGGGTCAGAGCTGCTGGACAAAGCCTAACAGCAGCACTCATAGACCTTGGGGGAGAGACTGGAATGGTGTTAATACTGCAAGTCATTGGTGCGAGAACTGGCCCCAAGAAGCTTGCTCAGTCAGTGGAGAAAAGAATAGAGGGAACTCAGAGCTCCCTGACTACAGGCTGCTGTCTCATTCCAGCAAATCTCATCCCCCTCCCTGGTTTGAACGCCCACATCTGTAAAAGCTTTCAGATTGCCTCTCAATACTAAGAAGAGAAAATGTAATCTATACCCTCTTTCCTTTGATTTAATCTAAAACTGTCTTTTAAATACCAAGGTATTATCAGATCAACCATGTGGGATTGTGTAAATAGATGAATTGCTTCTCGTACTGCATTACAGGACAGATTGGAATGGATTAAAACCACATCATTCATCTCCCCAAGCCCCTAACCTGCAATGTTATTTTTACCATTTGATTTAAGCCAGGCAGAGATGTTTACATGATTTGCACTCTTTAGCTAGGGCATCCATTTGCTTTACCCATTATACTTCCAGCCTGATTGATGCGGTCCAAATACATCCAGGAACTAATAATTAAATTGAAATTAAAAACTAATAATTAAATTGGAACTAATAATTAAATTGAAATTAAAATCAAAGAAACAAAAAAACTCCTGCCCACTTGAAGTTAAACTTAAAGTAGAATGCAGTCAACACATTTTAAGTCCTACTTATTATGTATACATTGTTTGATTAACGTTTTAAAATCCCCAGGGCTCTTCCAGGACAGAAGTGTAATGTGATTGGCTGATTGAGTTACATGGTCAGCCTTGAACTGCTTCATCTGTGAACATGCTGATCACCATATTGACTCCTCCTATGAGGAGTGAAAGTGTTCTTGTACCAGAGTCTTTTAGGCAAAATGATTTCTCTAGTGGGCTGGACAGAAAGTGTGGATAATATTACATCTGGGATAGAGATAATGAAAATAAATCAAATACCACACCACGGCTACATGTGTGTCTTTTCTAGATTTTTAAAAGTCAGCATAAATGAAAGTGATTGGAGGCTAGGTGTCACTTGATTCTTCCAGTGTTTTCTTTTGAATGACCGATGAGTCCTGCAAAGGGAAAACATGCTCATTTGTTTGTTTTCTGAGACAGAATGAAAGTGTAGGGTCATAGATGTTTATATGTTGACATTCTGATTTATGGTCAATTTTAAGAACACTTACTATTTTCAGACAAGGGTTTAGACACTTGAAGATACATACAAAGAGCGATTGTGAGGACTTCAGCTACCTAGGCCTGGGGCCCCAGGGCCACGGCCCATGGGAGACACTGCCTCAGGAAGCACATTGAAAAATGAACGTCATGGGACATCGTGATTGCAATTGTTCCTGTTGGTTGCCATAGCATGGTGTCACCATATCTTCTCTTTGACAGAAGGAAATGTGGTCCAGGACCCGGTCATCTTCCTGATTGATGACAAGTTTGAAACCATGGTTGTGGCTATTGTCCCAATCCACCTCACTGCAGGCTCCCATCCTTTTCGCTGACCCGTAACTTCACCAAACATAATGTTCTTCTGGGGCTATTGTTCTTCCCGGACGGCATGGCCAAAGGAAGCAAGTCAAAGTTTCGCCATGCTGCCTTCTGAGGGACATCCCGGGTGATTCTCCTCTGAGATCAGTGTGTCCCTTCTCTTGGCCATCTACATCAACTTGCTTCCCAGGAACCTCCTTGTTATCACCTCCTGAGCTAGAACATAAAGTACCCTAGTCCCTAAAATCAACCAAGGAATAGGTCCCGGGTCAGAGGAAAACGTGACAAACAAATTCCCTATGGGAAAACAACTACAATTTGTCTCCCAGTCCTGTCTCTCCACTTGTGGGTGCTGTGGCTGGCTCCTCACTGCACGCCCCTTCACATGGAGACTGTCCTGAGTTCCACAGGGGAGTTTGAAAAGCCCTGGGTACATATCTTTCAAAGCCATGTCCACAGAAAATCCAGCAGATAGGTGTCATACTGCAGATGGACAAATGGGAGTCGAGAACACACGGAATTCCAGCTGGTGGCGCACTGATCCCCCCAGCAAGGAAATGAGCTGTGGGGGACAGTGACAAAACAAACACCCTTGCTTTTCAGATATAGGGCATTTTACAGAACAGCCTTTTCCATTTAAGCTTTCTTTTTCTGAAGAAAATGACTTCCAATTTGTAAAAAGCCACTCTCACAAGGAACAGCTTTCTTTCTTCTTGAGTGCAATTTACTTCCAAGTGTTTTATAGCTTGGTAGACTTGACACTCGAAACAATGTGTGTTTTTCATAAATGTTCATTTCAAGTATCTGCAAAGGTTGTGCATTTTTGGGAAACTCACAGGCATTTTTTAAAGCAGGCAGCAGCAGCAACAACAAATCACCTGCGCCTTTAAATACATCCGTTACTGTCACAGATTTGGGACCAAAAAGGAGAGGAACCATCCATTTTTGTTTCACCCGGAAAGAGTCCTAAGGCTGCAACATGTCTTTGTCAACATGATGGTGAGTCAGCATTGCCGTCCTTGTTCCTGGAGGTGGATTATCTGTGGCACGTGGAGAGGAAGATGTGAAATAGCATCTCCAGAGCTAACCGGAGGGCAACCCTGGCTCCTTTGCCTTTCTTGCCATGGAAAATTGGACCAGGAGAATGGGTCGAAGGGAGAAAACAGGCCAGGGGCCATAGCCCATGCTATAGTGAACATATAAGATGTAGAGTGATGTACTCACACAGTGCTTGCCTCTGGCCCTGGGTTTTCAAAGGCACTAAAAAGAAGTTCATGTTTTACTGCCATTGATTCTGTGTACTGCTGGCTGGCATCGAGAGTTCTCACTAGATTTATGGGAAGGGGGTAAACTCCACTAGTGGCTAAATTTAGAGAGCTTGCTTGCACTAATTTAGCATTTATGACCTGTCACACATACACTTTGTTCATCTTTGAATGCATCGCCCAGAAATATAACTTCTCATTAAAAAAATTATTAATCTCACTACATGGTAATGTAGCCAAAGCAGAATAAATATGAAGTATGTGTAAAAATGCTAGGGAGCTGGCTCCAATTAAGGAGCCTAGCCATAGATATTATTTTCCTAGTTAAGCATATCTGCAATTAACTAGGCTTGTGGGGCCAGCTCTTAAGAGTCAGTACCTTTTCTTCCTTAGCAATCTCGTCCTGTGAATCACAGGAATTAGACTCAGGAAAAGCAAAAGCCTACTTTGTAAGAGCTGGGATAAGGCAATACCGATGGCTTCATGCTCAGCTGTGACCCAGGAGGTAGTTGGGAACCAGCTACCCAGCATTAGTTCCCCTGGGGACACAACTGGTAATCTGCGTCCACAAGTAGTCTCCATGGAAACACAATGGGGCAATTTTGCTCTATGAGTTGAAAACAAATGGCCACTACACAACAGCAGTAAGAGTTGATGTGCAGGGTTGGGCAGAAGGATTCGGTCTTAAAGACTGGTAACCAAATCAAGCAACACCATTGCTCTTTCACTCAAGACCTATCTACACATTGGCAAAAATAAATTAATAGAACCAAAGCATGTGCTTAACAGTAATAGAAAAAACAGTATGCAGCTACGGAAATAAAATAGAAATTTAAGCTGTTATCAAGTCATTTGATGATTGGCTTTTAAACTTTTTATCATGAATTGGGTTTACAGAATAAGTAAGTTTACAGAAGTGGTGTGTTAGTCTGGCTTGACTAGAGAAACAAATCCAGGGATACTTACATATATGTAAGAGAGAACTTTATATGAAGATGTAATTATGCAACATCAATAAAACATCCCAGCCCAGTGTAGAGCAAGTCTATAATTCCTATATTAACCCAGATGTCTGATACCAGTCTATGAATTCCTCTTCAGACTCACACAACTCATGCAATGATGACAATTAAAGGAAGATGACAGGCCAGTGGGTGGAAAGTCTTGTGGATCCAGTGGCGGTGGAAGCATCTTAGCACTGGCGTGGGTCTCCATGTGGCTCTTTCAGCTCCACAGCTCTGGCTGCCATCAGTATAGCTCCATGTGGCTTGTCAACAGGAATGTGAAGCAGAGAGAGAGTGAGTCAAGCCTCCAGTGAGCTATTTAGCTCCTTGTGCCTCCAAAGGAGATCATCAAGCTGCAACCTGATTGACAGGCTAAACTCCACCCCTTCACTTGTAATACTTTCTAGTTGATAGGAGATTATGAAACTACCACAAAAGGTCAGTTCTGTGTTCAGCAATTTAAACTCTTCCTATTCCATATTATTTATTGCAATCAATCCCTATTCAGTGATACGATTTATCACACTGATTCCTTGTGTTTCCTTCCTTCCTCTTTTAAGCTGCATAAATGTTATCCTTGGGCAAATGTCACCCTTTTGATTTCAAGTGGCTGGTTATTATTTAGGGAGAATATCAAGATGCCCAGCAAAGCATGTCATACAGTCAAGGGACTATAATCAAGGGACTAAACCTCTCAGCTTCGTTGGCACACTGACTTGTGTGTGAGTGAGTGCTTGAGCGTGGGCAGAGGTGCCAGGAGACAGGTGGGCTTGCACATAGGAGTTCACTAGGGGGTGGCTTACTGGGAAAGGGGCTGAAAGAAGAGCGCACAGAACTACGGCAACCACACCAAAAGAAGCAGGTGCTGTAGGCAGGAAGTGTGGACAGCGCAATGCCATCTGTGTGTGTGTGTGTGTGTGTGTGTATGTGTGCGTGCGCGCATGCACATATGCAATCAGAGATGCAGGAACATGATCCTCCAAACAAACCATATGGGTGCTTGCCTCGGAAAGGTGAGCATGCAGGCGGCTTGCCTTTCTTACTCAGGCAGATGTCTTTTCAATAAGAAAGTATTACTTCGTAAATCACAGAGTGAGTTCATCAGGATAAAAAGAACCCACATCATGAACACTTTCTTGTAGCAAAATTCTGTTAAGAAGGCATCTGTAAGAATGTAGTTAACAAATGACCAAGTTTGTGGGAAATTGAAATTCATTCTATGGCCCAATAAGCTCACATCTTCAGTGGGAAAATGTCGAAGGCATCAATGTGTTGTTATAGCACAGGAGATTTGTCATGAAACGTCCTTAACTATCTACTTAGTGTCTGATCCTGTAGTCGTCACTAAGAGAAGGTCAAGCCGTCATGGGTAGCCAAGGAAAGTTTGTAGGTTAATGGGTGTTAGCACCTCTACATGCTCTTCAGTAAACCAAGCAGTAAAATAAAAGTGAATTATATACACAAATATGCACATACATGGAGACCACCGGCCCAGATACAAAGGGGCTTTAAGAGGATTATGAGAAACGATCGTTCTCTTTCACTTACATGTTTCCACATACTTTTGAAGACCCTCATCCTCATCTGAAGGAGATAGCCGATGATGCTCTCAGTTTCTGCACCGCAGAACTTTGTTGTTGTTGTCCTGAACATTTATAGACGGGAACAAAGCAATCAGCTTCAGATCGTTGTACCAAGGTGCTTAAGGAGTTTTACAGGTGTTTGGTTTGCACGATTGTGACTGTTTGCAAACATGAGATGGTGGTTGTTAGGTTCTGTGGAGTTGGCTCCAAGTTGTAGTGACCCAATGTACAGCCCTGTATACACTGGGGTGGAGGACACCAAACAGGTCCAGAGTGTCACGTGGCATAGTTTAGCACGCTAGACCCAAACCCACTATGCTCCAGTCAATTCTAACTCACAGAACTCTACAGAGCCGAGTAGATTCTAAAGCCTGATGGAACTAGAAGGGCTCAGCTTTCTCTCTCATGGAGCAGTTGGTGGGATTGAACTCTGCACCTTTTGGTTAGTAGCCCAGCACTTCAGCTACTATCCCTACCAGGTCCCCTTCTACACACTGGAAACTTCTAGTAACATCAGCATGTATTATCTGGTTAACTCAATTTTTAGAGGGGCCAGGAATACAATTTTTCTGAATACTTGCTACCGAATGTGTTTGACCTTGTTGTAGTGGCACCACTGTTTAAAAAGCAATAGGCCTACACTACTGCTGCATCGCTGTTGCTGTTGTTGTTTTGTCTTTGGACTTGGGTGCAGCCTCCCACACACAGGTGGCAGGCTGTCTCCCTCATACAGCAGGGAGAAACCACCCGTCACGGTCCGTGTGACAACAAGCACATGCGACACATATCAGGTTGAAAATTTTAGAATTTTGAAAAAGTGTGCATGCTCAAACAAAAAGCATGCATTGATAAAAAAAACCAACAAGTACACATTTGATTTATTAGATGACTTGCACAGAGCAAAAACCCACTCCCATGTGTGGCATGGAACTAAAACTTCCCAACTTGCTCAGTAAATGAAGCAAAGGCCAATGACCTCAAGTTACAGTGGATACTGACAAATGGGCACTATTCTATGTATAATAAAGAGATGTATCAGGAAGCACTTAAAATGTTCTGAAAATCATTGGAAGGTTATTTTCTGCCAAGTAATAAGAATATGTTTTATTGTTTTTAACTGGTGGTGCAACTTGGTCATTGATTTTCTCTCATTTGAGCGCTTGACGGTGGAAGAATGAGCCGATTTTGGACACTGTGCTCCACTTGCTGTATGATGTACCTTTCTCATGTCAGAGTTAAAACGCGTTGCCAACAGAATATGTTTCACAATTGGCAACATTGTTCAATAGCTGTCAAACAGGCTTTAGCTGTAAACTAGGTTTCATTGTCCACACATGCATGGAATCGGTATCGGTAGATATTTCTGGCACTCCCCAAGGCAGTGCAGAACTTGATCTGGTTCTTCTAGCCGTAGTCTTTGTAACTCCCTTTGAATGACTAGGTGGAGCCGTAAAGCGTGGGTGTATTTCCTCTTTTCCTGATTGGTCGAGGTGAGAGAAGGTAATGGGACAATGCTGATTGGGCTAAAAGATTCGTTTATGAGTGATTGATAACAGGGATAAGTATGATTGTAGAGACACTAAACCGATCAGCGTTCGGTTTAGACATCCCGTCTGGGGTAAAATGAGCCATCTCAACAGCACGAGAGGGGTTCTCAGCACAGCTGAGAAAGAAGAGTCTGGACAGGAAGCCGTGACGCCGAGAAGAGGCGGAGGAGTCACAGCCGCAGAGCCATGAGCCGTGGCTTCACGGCCTCCCGAGTGAGTACACCTGAATGCCTTCGAGCTGGAGGCGGGATTGGGGCATGGGGTACCTGCACACGCTTAATTGGGAAACTAGATTTTCTGACCCAAAGAGCTAGAGCCAAGCACTTTGGGGCTTAGGCTTATAGCGGAGTGGGGTGCACTTTGACCATTTATCAACAGTGATCAAAGGGTGTCGTCGCAGCTTCAGAACAGGGCAGAGGGCGTCAGAGAAAAGTTGAGGGTGATAGGGAGGCCTGAATGAGGGCATTCCTGGGAAGAGGTTGTCAACCAAAGAAATGTTCCCTGAACATTTCTGATCCTAAATTTCCATATGCTTCCTTCACTTGTAGGTGACTTTCGGACAATATCTCCTGCGCAGAGATGGCCTGGCCTCTAGAAGAGGCCTTAAGGATCATAGGCAGCGCCCTGGCTAAGTACTCAGCTACTGACTGAAAGACTGGAGGTTGGGACCCACCAGCTCTCTGTGGGAGAAAGATGTCACAGACAGATTCTCTAAAGAGCCACCCTCTTGGAAACCCCATGGGGTAGGTCTTCCCTGTCCTGCAAGGTAGGCGGTCATGAACTTCATGGATATGAGGCTGCATTAACTCCCTGACAATGAGTACGGAAGTGCAAGGAACCCCCAGGGGCACAAATGTGAAGGCATCCCCCTAGTGATCAGGGTTCTACTCCGTCCTTCAGGGTTGCTAGGAGCGTGGCTGGACTCCATGGATATGAGCATAGAGGGTGGACGAAGGGTCCTGAGGACACATTGTTAAAACACTCCTATGATGACCACAAGCTGGAACCCCCTTCAAAGCAATTTTACTCTGTCTTCCAGGGTTGCCATGAGGTGGACTGAACTCTGGAGCACACAGCCACAACAACAGAGGGGGGTCTGTGTGCTGATACTAGTGTACCCGACTGCATTTGTTTGCAGGGACTATCACTAATCTGGTGTTGGAGTTCTGAGCTCTGAAACATGAGTATCCTGGATACGTTAACCCCACAATCTACACCAATGTCAATCTCTCCTGTCCCATTCAGGCATAAGTTTGCTGTAATGTTCATGGGGGTTTGTGTGTCTGTATTTAGGGTGACAACGAATCTAAAATCCCATGATATTTTAGAATTCTCTCAGATTACCTAAGTGTCTTTAGCTGAATCAAGACCATAATAAGTATTTTGGGGAAAATACCCAGACTACACTACTGAACTATTCTCGAAGGATATACAGAACATAATCTGTGGGGCCCATGATGCCGGAGAACAAAGTCCCATTAACTTTGAGAAGGTTGATGACAGCAACTACCATATGGATTTCATTGTTGCTACATCCAATCTCCAGGCAGAAACTTATGACCTTTCCCCTGCAGACCAGCACAAGGGCAAGCTGATAGCAGGGAAGGTCATCCCAGCCATCGCCACAACCACAGCAGTGTGGTTGGCCTGGTGTGTCTGGAGTTGAACACGGTGGTACAAGGGCATCACCAGCTTGAGTCCTACAAAAATGGATTCCTCAACTTGGCTCTGCCTTTCTTTGACTTCTCTAAGCCCGTTGCTGCGCCTCACCACCGGTACTATCAGCAAGAGTGGACACTGTGGTACAAGCTTTGGGGTACAAGAGCTACAACCTAGTGGTGAGGAGATGACCTCCAAATGGTTCCCTGCATCCTTTAAGAGAGAGCACAGATCGGAAACGACTATACTGTCCCAGGGCAGGTCCGTGCTCCATTCCTTCTCTATGCCAGCTGCCGAGCTCAAGGAGCGGGTGGATCAGCCGATGACAGAGATTGAGTCGTGTGTCAAACCAAAAGCTGGGCCGTCATGTGCGACCGGTCACTGGTGCTTGAGCTGTGCTGCAATGACGAGAAAGGTGAGGATGTTGAAGTCCCTTATGTACAGTCTACCATCCACTGAGACCACCCTCCCCCTGCCCCCTAGACCCACTCCAGCCCGGCCCCCCTCAAGCCCCTTGTAGCCCAGGGCTCCTATGTGGCCTCTGGCCGTGGCACACAGAGCTAAGCCTGGAGGCTCCTTAAGCTCCTCCTGGAAACTTTCCTCTTGCCGCTCCTTCCCACCTTGTTTGGGATCCGAACCCTAAGGGAGAATCATTATCCCCACCCCCACAAAAAAGAAGAACGTGACAGAAGAAAGTGGTAAAGATCTTCTGCATTAGGAATGTGGGTTTACGACTGCTGCTGGTGGACTATCGCTATCTTGCCTGCCGAGTTCACCCAGCCTGGACCGTCTTATTAGATGAAGCAGATCACTCATTTTCCCCTTTCTTACTTCTTTCCTTTAAACTTCTCCCTCTCCCTGAGTGTTTCCCCTTAATTAGTTGGCTTTGTTCCATCTTAAATATATTCCTTGACTCTACTTCTCCTTTTAACCATATACTAATCCCCATCTGTCCCTCCATTTGCTGCTCCTGCCTCTACCGCCAGGATTTACTTCAACTGAACATCTCCTTATTACTGCAACTTACAAGTGCAGTGAACTCCTCCTGCCTGGTTCTTGTGACGCTCTCTTCTGTCACCTGATTAGCATTGTGTTTCTTAAAATGGAAAAAGATGTCCTTGTTGAATAGATCTCATTTGGGTTGGGGTGGGAGGGGTCAAGGAAATTACAGTTAAATTTTTGGGGGAAGGATTTTGAAGAGCCTGTATAATGGTAGTGCACCTTGAGATTGTTCGAGAGGGAAATGTAGCATTTCTCCAACTGTAATTTTGATTTTCAGCACTGAGACTCTGCAAGTTCGGAGACCAGAGACCCGCTGCTGCCACCACCACCCCTAGCCCCCGGCCTCCATAGAAGCGTCCTCTTTATCCCCCTTGGAAATAGAATCTCGTTACCCTGTGTTTTTCAGACCCATTGGGGCTCAGCGTGTGAGATATATTCGTGACTTTGGAAAAGGGTCTGAAAGGACAGGGACTAAGTTCTCTCCTACGTTCTTGGAGCAGACATGGATGCAATCAATGTAGAGGGACTACACAGCTATTGGTGGCCTGAATTAGACACCAGCTCCCCTGAATAGCAGGAGACAAAGATGGAAGGTCTGGGGTCTCCCACACCATGGAGCCTCTATACTCCACCCCTTTTCAGGGCTGCTTGAATCTAGATTAACTTTTGTGATAGCAATGGATACTTTATGATAGATGTCTGCTTTTTGTGATAGAGATGTATGCTTTATCTTTTTGGAGTCATTATCGCCTTAAGATTTTGAATGTGGCCATGCTTGGTAAAGTAGGCATGCCAAAAAAGTGGAATACCTTCTAGGAGATAGATTGAGACAGCGGCTGCAACATTGGGTTCAAACATACCATCAAGCTCGAGGATGGCCCACGGTTAGGCCATGCTTTACATAGCATTTTACAGAGTCACTTATAGTCCGAACCTACTCAACCACATCTAGCAACCATTTCTTCACCCCAATCCCCAACTGACATGTCATTCTTTGTATGACATAGTCTTCCCTATTTTTCTCAAAACAAATCTGTCTTGGAAGACATACAACCAGAATGCTTCTTAGCAGCAAGGATGGACATACTTCATCTCACATACATTGGACATGTGGACAGAAAGACCAATCCCTGGAGAAGGACATCATCATGCCTGAGAAAGTGGAGGGGCAGGGAAAATGGAAGGCCTTTGATAGTGTGAAGTGGCCCGGTGGCTGCGATAATGGACTCAAACCAAAGAAGTATTGGGAAGATGTTGTTGGACACGGAGGTGTTTCTCTCTGTTGTACACAGTGGCCCTAAGAGTCGGAACTGACTTGACAGAGCCTAAGAACGTTTTCCTAAGGACTCTCTGGATAGTGCAAACAGTGACAGTAGGAACTGTTGCTCCACTTATGCGTTACAGTCATTGAAAACCAGTAAGGACACGGTTGTACATTGGCACTCGGATATCCTCTCCTGATAACACTCATGAATTTGTCATGTACTGAAGTGACAACTGGCTTGGCTCAGTTTGGGTTTCTCCATTTCTCACGTTCTCAAAAGGCTGCTGTCTACACAAGGTGCTGTCTGTACTTAGAATGTGCTGCATCACGCTGGCTCCTAGAGTGTCAGGTCTTCATTTTCTAGATTTTCTATGTGACCTGCATTATAGTTACTCATATGCACGCCTTCAGACTCAATTTCATTTTGAATTCCCTGGAGAGACGCCCATTTCTATCTGTGCCTTCTGCCATGCCCACTGCCCTCCATGGAGCAAACCATCATCTGTAGCTCTTGGGCTGGTGTGACCAGTGTTGGCAGAGACTCCTGGTGTGACCAGTGTTGACAGAGAGTCCTAGCCATGAGCGTGGGGAGCACTGCTATTGAATCAATTGGAAGTATGGAGCTCACACTCAAGAAGGGGAGGGCATCCATTCACTCCAGATTTTTGCTGTTATTGTTTTTGCCTTTGGGTTCAGCTTAAAATTCAATACAGAGAATAAATAAAAGTAGCATGTTCATGGCACACACTTATTTATCAACTCATACTCAGACATTATCTACATATCAGAAAGCCGATCAATGAGAATGACATGGTTTCTCTGATTAATACACCCATTTCAAATGAGGAATTATTGAGGACAGTTGCATCCTATTCTGCCCCGTTTTATTTTATCTGTGCCTGATAGAGGACAGCCAGATTCACTCTAACAAGCAGTTGCAAATTTGAATACATTTTTAGCTCTTCACCTTGCATCTCGAGAGAAGGAAAAGTAATAACACCTCTTTTTATCTTATCAGTCAAATAGCCTAATAAGGATGCCAATACTTTTCTTTTTTTAAATGCTGCCAATAAAACCATGAAAAATGACTGCCTTATCACTTATCATTTTTCCTATCCACTTATTGAATGGGTTTTCATAGACATATTTAGATTTCAATTTTTATCATGTAACACCATGCATACATAAAAAGGAAAATGTAAGTGACATAGTTGGCTAATGTACTGCTAAAATGCTTTTACACGTAGTGGCCGACTTCTGTATAATTCTGACTCAGGTCTCTCACAGCTGTCGCCCAGGCGGCAGTGGAAACACAGGGAATACATCTTTTCCCATCAAACTCTGCATGCCTTTCTCTAAGGTTGTCAAGACATTAACAAAAAATATGCACATTTTGATGCTGGAACACTCTGGATGTTCCTGGAAGTCATTGTGGTAGGTTTCAGGATGACCGGGACACTCATGCTCCTGCATGGTGAATTGTCTGTAATACCAAAGGGCAGCAGGTGCATGGCCACACCACTGGGACTAAAATACAGGTACAGGTTCATGGTCACACCTTTGGAATTAACAACCAGGTAAGGTGAGAGCCACACCTCTGGGATTGACAAACAGGTAAAGGTTCATGGTCACACCCCTAGAATAAACAAGCAGGTAGGTATAGTTTTGTGGTCACAGTGCTTGGATTATCAAACAGGTAGAGGAATTAACTAGAAAACCAAAAGGGAAGAACACACTCAGCATATCTGAGACTGAAAGAACTCAAGAAAAAACACCAAGCCTCCAGTGGCAATCTTGAAAGATTCTATAGGAAAACATTGAATGATGCAGGAAGCATCAAGAGAAGATGGAAAGAAGACAGAATCCCTGGACCAAGAAGAACGAGTCAACATTCTGCCATTTCAGGAAGGAGCATATGAGCAACAGTCAATGGTGCTGAAGGAAGAAGTTCAAACTCCATTGAATGCATTAGCCAGAAACAAGCCTCCTGGAACTGGAGCACCGAAGAAGCACTGGAAGCGCTCACTTGTCTCTGCTAAGGAATTCTGAAGATGGCTACTTGGGCAACTAATTGGAGGAGATTCATATTTGTGCCCGTTCTAAAGAAAGATGATTCAACAGAATGCTCAAACTTATAAAAAGATATCATTTATATTTCACATAGTAAGATTTTACTTAAAATTATCCAACAATAGTTGCAGCAGTACATTGACAGGGAACATCCAGGCTCAATTCAGAAGAGGATGTGGAACATGGGATATCATTCTGATATCAGAGTCTTGATATCAGGGTCTTGGCTCAAAGTGGAGAGTACCAGAGAGAGAGATTTAGTTGTGTTTCATTGACTATGGTGTGGAACATCATAAACTGTGGGTGAGCTTGTGAAGAATGGGGATTCTGGGGCACTTCCTGTGCTCATGAGGATCTTGAACATGGATCAAGAGGCAGTTGTGCAAACAGAACAAGGGGATACTTCATGGTTCAACATCAGGAAAGTTGTGCACCAGGGTGGTATCCTCTCACTATACTTGTTCAACCTGTATGCTGAGCAAATCTTCAGGCAAGCTGGTTTCTATGGGGGGAAACTGAGGCATCAGTTTGAAGGAAAGCTTATTAACAGCCTGCATTATACAGATGATACAACTTTGCTTGCTAAAAGTGAGGAGGAATTGAAGCATTTGCTGATGAACACCAAGGATTGTAGGCTTTAGGATGAATCTTTACACTCAATGTAAGGAAGACCCCAATCCTCACAACTGGACCAATAAGTAACATCAAGATACATGGAGAAAAGGCTGAAGCTATCAAGAATATTTGTCTTACTTGAATCTACAATAAATGATCATAGAAGCAGCAATTAAGAAATCGAAGGATACATTTCATTGGCCAAATCTGCTGCAAAAGACCTCTTCAGAGTATTGAAGATCAAGGATATTGCTTTATGGACTAAGGTGCACCTGATCCAAGCCATTGCATTCTCTATTACATCATATGCATGTGAAAGTTGGACATTGAATAAGGAAGACCAAAGAAGAATAGATGCCTTTGAATTGTGGTGCTGGGGAAGAATATTGAAAGTACATGGACTGCTGAAAGGACAAACCAATTGTGTTGGAAGAAGTAAGACGGGGTGCTCCTGAGAGGCCAGGATGGTGAGACTCTATCTGACGTCCTTTGTTTATATTGACAGGGTGACCAGTCCCTGGAAAAGGACAGCATGCATGGTCAAGTGGAGGGATGGTGAAAAAGAGGGAGGCCCTTGGCAAGATGGAGTGACACAATGGCTGCATCACTGGGTTAGTCAGAGTAAGGGTTGTGAGGATGGCGGAGGACCATGCAGTCTTTGGTTCTGTTGTGCGTAAGGTGGCTGTGGGGGAGAGCCCACTGGATAACACCTAACAACAACAACCTTACAAACCTTGGACATGCTATAAGGATGCTTAGTAAAGTAGAGGTTTAGCAAAAACCAGACAGTGGCTGCAAAGGTGGGTGTAAAGATAACAATTATGAGGATGATGCAAAACCAGGCAGTGTTTCCTTCATTTGTGTGTAGGGTCATCGTGAGTCTGAACCAATCTCATTGCACTGAACAACAACGACAACGATGATGTGCAAGCATCCAATGGGGTTGTAGGAAGACACTCACACCCCAGCCCACTGCCATGGCGTCCAGGTGATCGCCAGTCAGCCTGTAGGGCAGAGTCGAACTTCCTCCATGGGGTCTCAGAGGTTGTAAATCTTTTCCAAAGCAGATCGCCTCACCTTGCTCCCTCTGAGCTGTCACCCTTTCAGTTAGGGACCCAGCAATTAGTTAGCCAGCTGTAGGCTGCTGATTGAAAGTTTGGTTTTTCTAATTTACTCAAAGGTGCCTTGAAGGGAAAAAGAGCAGCCATTCAGAACCCTCATGGAGCCAAGGTTTACTCTGGGATGTGTGGGGTGGCCATGCTTTGGAGTCCACATAATGGTCATTCCTTAAATGATGTAGAGTAGCTTTCAGTATGGAGCAGAGAGCTTGCTGGGAAAGAAGGATGAGGAGGTGATGTTCGGGGAACCTCTACAATAAGGTGAATGCAGTGCAGTGGGGGGAAGGCAGTGGCACAGGAGCTGTCTGGGGGCAGGGGCTCTCTGCTATCAAGGAAGAGACACCTAAGCGCGGATTTGTCAGTGGAGCGAGATCTTTCCATCCGAGAGAACCAGGAAGAAAGGCAACTGGCAGAATCAGGAAACAGAGTGCAGGGTCAGGAAGACACAGGGTCCTGTTGAATGTGTGACTCACCCGGAAAGATCAGAGCGTGGTTTACACACAAATGATGTGGGTGCTTTTATGCTGTACTTTTAATACGTTTCCTTGAGTCTTACATTTCAAAGAGCAAAGTGTTCAAATCACATCTTAAAGAAGAAAAAAGACATATCTCCGGGGAATTCCTCAAAGATTAGTGACGGGGTTTGTCTTCAAGTCCTTGATACACTACAAAGAATGAAAGCTCACGACTCCCAAAGCTGATGTGGTTTCAATGATCTCTCCATCAAAGGAGCACTCATCGGAAGTCACATCCCTTAATCAGCTTAGTCCCGAGTATCTTAAATTTCAGACACACTGGATGTAATCAGATGTATAGGGCATTAAGAGTAAGATGCATGCAGGGACAGTAAATTAGTTATTGTGTCTCTAGGAGCCAAAGGCCCTAAATACCATGCATGGGTCTGGTAAAGAAAGTTGGAGAAGATACTGATAGGATTCACCCATGAGCACTTGTGAACAGGATTCTTGGAATGCCATCTTGCTAGGTATGCAATGAGCCCTCTGATAACAGGAAGAGAGATCTCCTTACTAGCAAAAGCCAAGACTCCAGATCCCTATGCAGTGAACTTCCTGCATTCAGAAAATGGCTGTAACATCGGAGGAGCAGCAGCAGATCCGGCATCCACAGCACGAAACAGTGATGGACCACTCCTTGCCCACCGAGCAAGTACAACTGAGTGTTTGGGGGCAGGAGGCTGGCTTGCTGAGTAGAGGGACTCTGGGTACTTAATTGGGGGAGCTGAGCTTGCTCACTCACAGAGCATGCTGATGCCTTTACATCAAGGCTTGCATGGAGTGGCATGCTTTGGGGGCATTAGCTAGCAGCCCTGAATGAACATGTCCTGATAAACAACTGTATCCTGAGCATTCTCACTTGCATTACAATCCGTTCAATTCCTTCATAAACCCTTCCATCATGAATATTGCCTCTGAGTTCTGTGTAGCTATTGCAATGTATGATAGAATCGAGACCAAAAATATGTATAAAATATTATTTGAAACGGAACTTAATAATACAATAGCTGTTTAACTGTACCATGGTTTCTGTAATGCATTTTAAAAACATCACTGAGTGCTGCATACTCTGAAATATCCCTTAGATAGTAATTCTGAGCTACCTGCACCTTAAATGTGCATATCTTTTGAATCATGATAACTGAATGGCCCAGAATCTGGGATGCATCATTTCAACAAAACGTATGCAGAATGCAAGCAGAAACCTGTCCACCAAGACTCATTGCAGCACTGGTCGCAATGGCCAGAAGGTGGAAACAACCTGAAACATCCATGAACAGATGACTCAATCGACAACATGACACATATACCTACAGAGAAGTAGTCCTCCGCCCTGAAGAGTCCTGAAGTCTGATGCATGCCCCTCCCAGAAGGAACCTTGAAAACCTTCTACTGATTGAATGACAACTACTGTATGGCCTCAGTAATAGGAAATGAGCAAATAAACAGAAAGCAAAGGTTATCCATGCTTACCAGAGGTCAGTGAGAGCAAAACAGGGAGTTTTCCATGGGGTGAGGTGGGGGCTTGATTTTATGTTAAACATGGCCGAATCATCCGGAAGAGGATAGAGGCTGTTTGAAGACTAATCAATGTCACCAAACTGTACGTGTGGAGATTGCTGAACTGGTGAAGGTCGTGTTGGGTATATGAGAGAGACAGAGAGAGAGAGAAATGTAACTTATTTGCTGTATCTTCAGCACGATGTCAAAATTGCCTTAAAATTATAAGCTACTTGAAAGTGTGAACCAATTTTGCATAATTCACTCTGTAGATTTTGACAGGATATTAAAGACTTAATGATGACTTTTAGAGAACGCTGATAAAATTAAGTGCAAAAATCATAACAATTCTGAACCATAGCCACTCAGAATGAGCTGTATCTGACAAATAACAGCAAGTGTACGGGGAGGCAACATGACTGTGAGCAAGCAGTGTTAGAATCGCATAATTAGCCGCTGACATTGAGTGTTGTCAGTTTCAAACTTTTCCCAGCAGAAATACATTCACACATCTTCAGCAAGGTGGTCTTCCGCTTTACAACTTTTAACAGAACCACAAACTGGTTTGTGTGTTTGTCACATATCGATAGAAACACTCTCATATCACTTAATAGTGTAATCAGATAAATTGATGTCTCAAATCGGGAAGCCGCACCAGGATATTTGGAGAACTCATTTCAAATATGAATTCCAGAATTTCTGTTCAAGATGACAGTTGCCTCTCCTCCAGCTTCATATCTTTCAGAATACATACAGATTAAAAGTGAAAGAGAATGTCCAACTTTGGCAAATAGACGTGTGTGGCACTGCTGTTAGATGCCATTGAGCATTTTCCAGCACATAGCCCCCCGCAGCAGAAGTAAGCACTGCCCAGGGTGTCTGCACCCTCACAAGCACTGCTGCCGCCCTTCTGTCAGAGCGGCTCCTGGAGGGCCCTGCTCCTTTTTGCTCTCCCTCGACCAGACAAGGGATGCTTCACCGATGGCACGTCGAAAGCACGTGACACAAAGTCTCATGGTCCTCATTTCTAAAGAACATCCTGCCTGTCCTTCCTGCAAGACAGTTGTGTTCATTCTTCTGGCGGTTTATGGTGTATTTAATATTCTTCACGATTATCACAATTTCAAAGGCATTGAATTTTCTGTTCTTTCTTTTAAAAAAACGTTTTATTGGATGCTAATACAGATATCATATAATTCCATCGTTCAACTACCTCCACAAGTATTGTACAATTGTTACCACAATCTGTATTAAACCATTCTTTTCCTTCCTGAACTCCTTGACATCAGCTGCCTTTATCCACCCCCAACCCCACGACCACCACCACTGTACCCTGAGAAACACTTACTCTACTTGCTGTCACGATAGGCTCATCAGGTGTGGGGTTCCTTGACTGAAAAACAGAAAACCATGTAACAGAAAGTCAAGAGGGTAACCCCCATGACAAACACATCTGAGCTAACTCCCAGTATGAACAAAAAGAAAACAAAGAAACAAGACATACAGAACATGGTTGAAAAGAAGATCGGGCCTAACGTGCATCAGAGGGAGGACCAACTGCCAAGGTTTTAACCTTTCAAGCCATGCTCTTTCGTTTCTTCATCTAGAATTGAATGCATGCAGAGAAACTGACGTACCGCAGAACAGTCACGTGCACTGTACTTCTCAAAGGGACACCTTTGCTTTTCCACCTTTTACATCCATCTTTCTCAGCATATTTTCCCAGTGCAATGCATCACTTGAGTTCTCTACTGATGGTCACATGGGTGTTAATTAGACCCAAATAATATAAAATCCCTGACAATTTTAATTATTAGCCCTTAGTGGACCCAAAATGTGGAGTAACACGCAGTAATTGTAAAAGCAGACAGACTCACCCTAAGATTGACATCATAGGGGAAGTAGAAATATTCCAATGGAGCATCCCATTAACTCAAGTCCACCCGGGACCAATTTGATTCCAGAAGATAGGGTCAGTTTCTCTCCCCTACCCTTTCATTTCTTGTGTATGTTTAAGAGTATCATTAGATTTTAACGCCGGTTCCAAACATAGAAGCATTGGGAGTGTGGACACCGTGTAGGGAGGGATTTGAGGTCAGGTTGTGTCTGCCTCCAGGGTCTGCGCCATGTGGGCCATGGACCCAGGGAGCCACGCCCGCAGCGATCAGTGCCCGGTCATGTTTCCGTTGACCTGGGGCCACGTGACTGGACAACCCCTGGCCCGTGATCTCCCTACATCACCTTCTTTAGCTATTTGAGTCTGAAGAGGGCTCTGGTCAATGGACTTGATTTGGACGGGGCTGGAATGCATTCAGGATATGAAATCATCTCTTGATATACTGTTCCTTTCCATATCTGTAACAGTTCACTGGTTTTGTGTCTCTACATCAGCCAGCCTAACACGCTTCCCTTGGAGAGCTTGCGGTCCCTCGGATGCTTTGTTCTGTCCTTCAGCGGTCCTTCCAGGTCAACACCCCTGTCACCCTGCCATTTGTATTTACCTCCAGGGACTCTCTAGGGAGACACAGAAACACAGAGCTGAACAGAAATTCACATCAGCTCAACATCGTCACTCTGGCATCTTCATTTACATGCATACATGCATATTCAAGAGTCTGTGGGCATACTATGAGAGAAGAACAAAAACAAACAACTGAAGCCGACACTCAAAGGGAAGGAACATAGTCCGGACAATCGAAAGGAACTTACACCACCTGCGTCCCCGTGAGCTCTCCGTACTCATCTCATCTTCGACAGTTCTGACCATCACGTATCCATCCCTCTCCGGCCAGACTTCAGGTGCACTCTGGCCCAGGATGGCCCAGGACAGCCAGTCTCATGGGCACCAAACTGGCTCCCACACCTGGTGTACTCCCCTGTGTCACCCTCTGTGATTTTTAGTTGCTTCTGAACAAGAAGCCCACACTGTCCATTTTTACTGACCCAGGAAATGGTTTAGCTGAATGAGTACGTTAGATGTCAGTGTCATTGGTGCTCAGTACGGGTTGGCGTAGATGCTTTTGAATGGTGGGAGGTCAATGAGAAAGAGAGAAACCGTCGATGGGCGGATTGATACCGTGGCTGCAACGATGGGCTCCAACATGGCAAGGATGATAGGGCGATGAATGACGGGCCAGTGTCTCCTTCTGTTGTGGGCAGGGAGAGTCAGAACCAACTGGACATCTACCACAGCACATATGTCGAAGAAAGACACTGGGAGTTTTCCATTCTGGACATCCTTCGCCATTAATGCTACATGAAGATAAGATAGCTCCCACAATAAACAAGACCCAGGACAGCTCAGATGGGGAGATATGCTGGGTGGTCACTGATTTGCATGCAGGGGACATAAGTCCATGGCTGAGAAAAGGTTGTTAATCACTCCAGCACTCAGTGGCAGAGCCTCTGGGAGCGCCTGGCTCAGAATTATTAATTACAGCTTCCTCAAGGCTGGTTTGTTTGCACATCAGTTGAGCTAAGCCACACTGGTCTCCCTGTAAATAATAAGACAGCTCGATTAGGCCTAGTCATTAATTAAGTGTCTTTGCTGTGAATAAACAGTGAAATCTTTCAGTCTGCAAGGGCCTATGGCACAGAGATGCGCATGCAGCTGTTGACACTCGTGTGGCACAGAATGACATCTTCATCAGTCACCAGGTGCTCTCTCCCTCCCCAGAGACAGGGCCCTGAGTCGTGGGAAGTTGCCTTCACATCACACTGTCCTTTGAGTGAGCACCACACAGGCACATCTACAAATAATGCCCACTGGGAGCCAACCAAGGGAGATAGGATTCCAAACCACCGTTACATTTAATCATCGATGCCATTGATGATTTGCACACCCCAACTTGGACAAAACGCTATACTGCTTTTATGAGAAGGTGAAAATCTGTGATGAAAGAAGCCATCTTGTCTGAGGGTCAGTGAAAGACACACCCCAAACACAGACCGTTTTCTAGCTTTATGAATATTGGTTTTGTAATTGTCACTCATGGTGATATGATGCACAACAGGATGAAATGCTGCCTGGTCCTTTTTTACACCATGTTCATAGTCCTAGGTATGTTTGATTCCATTGTTGTGGCCACTTGGCAGCTTAAGTGACTTCTAATCTAAGAGCCCTGATGGTGTGTGCAGGGGTCCTCAAAATTTTTAAACAGGGGGCCAGTTCACTGTCCCTCAGACCGTTGGAGGGCCAGATTTAAAAAAGCTATGTACAAATTCCTATGTGCACTGCACATATCTTATTTTGAAGTAAAAAACAAAACAAAATGGGAACAAATACAATATTTAAAATGAAAAACAAGTAAAGTTAAATCAACAAACTTACCAGTATTTCAATGGGAACTATGGGCCTGCTTTTGCTAATGAGATGGTGAATGTCCGGTTCCATATTTGTCACTGCTAGTTGTAACAAGCGATGCAAGTGTGCATCAGTTAGTCTAGATCTGGTTGGAGATTTCAGATGTTTCATTCTGGAAAAAGTCTGTTCACAGCCATAAGAGCTTCCTAAGGTGGTTGCCATTCTGAGTGCATGGTTCCTGAGATTAGGATATGTCTCAGAGGGGCGAGATGCAGAGAAACTAGGAAGGCTCCTTGACTTGAATGCGTCTTTCAGAGAGTCACAATTCTGCAGTTCAGCCAGTTCCATTTGGTAAATTGTATCCATCCGCATTTTCAATGTCAATAGAAAATGGGTTACGGAAAAGCTGTACGTCCTGTTCATGGAGATGAAGCTCTTTAAATCTAAATTGGAACGCCTTTTGCAACTTTTCCAGTGAATCCACACGTTTTGTTTGGGAATGCAACCCATGGTTTTTCCGCTAACAGATTTTGAGTTGTGGGGAGATGGCAGAAATTTTCCTCTTCGCTTGTTTGATGAGGAGGCCTAATTGTACTTCAAATGCTTTCACGTGTGATTGCATATCACAGATGAGCTTCCCCTTTCCTTGAAGTTGCACACTGAAACTTATGAGTAGCTCTGTTACACACCGGAGACTGAGAGGAGGAGTCAAGATACAGAGCGAAGGAGGGGAGTCAGAGAGTGCCGCGCACATTCCACACATGCGCACTGAGGGCCCAGGACAAGTCAAGTTGGCTGCTAGCAGGACAGGCAACAGCGGAAAAAACACCCATAAATGTCCTGCAGCAACACCCATAAATGTCCTCGGCAGACCACAGGGGACTTAGTTTGGGACCCCTGGTATAGTGGTTCTGAGCTGGGCTGGGATATGCATGGTCGGCAGTTTGAAACCCCCAACAGATCCAAGGGACAAAGACTGGACTTTCTACTCCCATAGACAGTTCCAGTCTCAGAAACCCACAGGGGTTGCTGTGAGTCAGCACTGACGTGGTAGCAGTGAGTTCGGTTTGGGTTTCCAGCCTACAGGACTTTATCAGACAATATTTTGTTGGCATCCAGAAGGCTTTCCACTGGATGGTTTTTGGAAGTTGACCAATTGGCCTTCTTAGTCTGTCTTTGTCTGGAAAGTTTGCTGAAACCCACCCACCCTTGGTGACCCTACTGGTGTTTGAAACAACATTGGCATTATTTCCAGCATCACAGCAACACACAAGTCATCAAAGTGGGACAGGGGTAAGAGACAAGTGTGAAACTTTGTTTATAGTTTCAGCTAATACCCTCACCTGATGGAGAAGGGAATCTTGTATATCACAATCCCTCTCTACGTCCAACCTTCCTAAATTCCCCTTTATTCTTCTGCCTGTGGAAGTGCTCATATAACTGTAATATATATATA
>NW_022107431.1:4256244-4279413 GCF_000313985.2 Echinops telfairi
TAATATATATATATATATATATATATATATATATATATAATGATTGCTTTTACATAGACTTCCTGCTCAAGTTTTGTCATGAAGCTGCATTCCCTAATAGGCCTTATTTACATTTCTGGTAAACCCAGAAATTCTTAATTCTCCCAGTTTTCACCTCTAACCTAAGATTGCCCAAGATGCTAAGGCAATGGCCAGTCGAATGGGAAATGACTGGTCCTGCTGTAAATGATTGGGAGGTGGCCTGATACCACAGATCAGCCAAGGCTGTGGCACCAGCTTATCTCCTGGGTTAGTATGGCCTTCCTCAGTCCCGAGCTCCCATGCCTGAATATCTACTTCTCCAGGTTGCAGTGTGGAAAGAGTGGCCAAAGGAGAAGTGAAGAGTATGGGCCATTTAGCCAGCTGCTTAGCAAGAAGGAAATAGGAGAGGAGATAGAAGAGGAAGAGAAGAAGGGGGGGGGTGCAGAAAAGGAGAGAGAAGGGGGAAGGGTGGAAAGGAGTGGAGGGGAGAAGCAACAGGCCCTTATAAGTGGACTTGCTAAATGCTTGAAGACAAGAAGCAAATTCAAGGACACATAGTGTGAAAGTATGACGTGAACATCTATGACTGCTCCTCTCTGGTTTATAGCTCTTTCTCTTTATTCCTGAAATTTCCAGTCTGATTTTTACAGAACCAAGAATCCCAGGAAAGAATAAAGGAGTCTAAATGGAGGTCAGATGAAAGAGGGTAGATGATAGGCCAGCAGTTCAGATTTATAATGTTGGTGTGTCAGGCTGTGCTTTCTAGAGAAGCAAAATCAGTGACATTCATGTATGTGAGTGACATTCATGTATGTGAGTGACATTCATGTATGTGTAAGAAGGAACTTTATATCAAGAAGGAACTTTATATCAAGGAAGTGGCCCGGCCCAACACAATTGTGCAGGTCAGAGGCTATCTGGAGATTCTCAGACTCATGCTGCCAACAGATGAAGAAGGGAGGAGGAGGAGGAATCTAGGTGATCATTGACCAAGGGAGAGCAGTGTTGTGTGGAAACAAGTTCAGCAGGCACGAAGCAGTGCACATGAACTGCCACCATTGAGCCATACACCTATTCAGGCCAGCAGGTAGGTGACGAACG
This sequence comes from Echinops telfairi, assembly GCF_000313985.2. Classification (NCBI taxonomy): domain Eukaryota; kingdom Metazoa; phylum Chordata; class Mammalia; order Afrosoricida; family Tenrecidae; genus Echinops; species Echinops telfairi. Next base: position 4,257,367 of record NW_022107431.1, read on the forward strand.
AGAGGGAGGGAGACCTCAGTTCTCCTCAGTGTCTCTCACACACTCAGGGAGGCATCAGCAGGCCAAGGGCTGACTGATAGGTATACTCCACGCTGCCTCCACACAGGTCTGTGACAGTGACATAGCATCTGCCACTCACAGGAGGTTAAAAAAAGAAGTTGCTGTGGGAGATTATACAGAGTTTATAAAGGAAGTGGTTAAAATGAACAGTAGTATGCACAGTGGGCCAGAGAGAAGAAAAACTGGACAGAGGGAGACAGTTTTGAGGTATTTCAATCACCAAGTGTGAGTTGATTGAAGCAAGAGCAGTGATGGGGGTAATAGGGCTAGGGGGAGATTATAGAATATGATTGTGAAAAAAATCGCTTATGAAATAAGTGCTACTTTGAAGACTAAGGTGCAGCTGACCCAAACCATGGCATTTTCATTCGCCTCACATGCATGTGAAAGTTGGGCATTGAATAAGGAAGACCAAAGAACACATGAGTTGGAATTGTGGGGCTGGCAAGGACTATTGAATGTGCTACAGAGCCACAAGAACCAACAAATGTGCTCCGGGAGAAGTCCAGCCAGAGGACTCCTGAGAGGCAAGGCTGGCGAGACTTCATCCCACATACTTTGGACATGTTTTCAGGAGAGACTGGTCCCTGGAGAAGAGCACCATAAAAAGCAGAAGACGGTGAGATGGATGGACAGAGCGGCCGCAGCCACGGGCTCGACCCTGGGAACGATTGTGCGGATGGTGCAGGACTGGGAGGTGTTTGGTTCTCCTTTACATCTGGCCTCTATGAGTTGGAACTCACAGCATCTTGGTTGGCATGGAGTGGGCTCCGACCCATAGCACCTCTCTGTACAACAGAACGAACCACTGCATGGTCCGGTGTCATCCCCACAAGTTTCCCGATGCCTGAGCCCATTGACTCACCACTGTGCCAAGCCAGCTCATTGAGTCTTCTATACCAAATCACCAAAAAAACCTCACCGCCATTGAATCAATTCAGATTCATGGTGACCCTATAGGAGAGGGTAGAACTGCTTATCATACTTATTTTTTTATTGTTCTCTATATTGGTCCAATTTCTCATTAAGGAGCACTGAGAGTGTTGTCAGATTGGTGCTGGGCGGCTAATGTCAGAAGTCTAAACCCATCTCTCTGAGAGAGAGATGAGGCTGTCTGGATTTATAGTTTAAGAAACCCTATGTGGCGTTGCTATGACTGGATAGCTGTGGGTAATGCCGTATTGTCGTTTGGGGGAGATTAACCGTGAAAGGTTCACATGGATGCCTTGTACCATGCCTGCTGTGATTGCAATCATCCCTTGACTCCCGGCAGCCAGCAGACGGCAAGTCCTCTAAATACCTGTGGAAGCTTCCAGGGCAGAGTGCATGCGGGCAAGCATGCTAGGTGAATTTTCCTTTAAGAAGTACTTCAGGAAGACAGCACTACGTTCTTGCCACAGGTTACTCTTCGAGAGGATCCAAAAGGGCAAGACCAAGATTTCAGTGCTTACCCCATCGATCTCAAAGTCTGCTTCCGGGCACAGCCCAGCTGGGAATTCTTCCTGGCTTCCTGTATAGTCTATCCTCTTCCTATTTGGTCCTTCAGGTAATTGGTTAGAGAAGGGCTATTTAGCCTCCGCTACAATGAAAAGACATTGGAAACACACTTTCCACTGTGGTGAACCCTCACAAGAGGATGAAGCCTCCATTCTTTGAAGCCCAGTCACACTTCTGCAGAGCTGTCTCCAGGCTCCACTCCCTTTCAGTCTCAAGCTCTCTGTGACGTTAGCGGAGTCCCATCGCCAAGACCTTGTTGGATGAGTGCATGGGTGAGGGCCTGTGCGTGTGCACTTTGTCCAAGCACAGGACTGGGGGCTTGCACCACCAGGTATAATTAATCTGAAGCAGAAATTCTGCAGGAGGGACCCTGGGCCACCCAAGTGGTGTGAGCTCTACTGCTAACCTAACGCTGGGCACTTCAAGCCCATCCCTCCAATGGGGTCGTGAAAGTATAGGGCAGGCCAGCGGCTCTCCTTAGATGAAAAAGAAGAAGGCCCCCTGGGGAGCAGTTCTCCCCGGTTACACGTGGGTCACCCAAGTTGGAGCCAGTCGGCTGCAACCATTTTTGTTTTTCAACCAGGAGGAACAAACCAAGACCGAATGCTGGTATGGAGGCCGCGCACTCAGAGGGACAGGGGAGCTGAGCCGAAATCTCGGCACTGGTGTTGGCATGAATACATTCCCCCTTTACCATCTTCCTCCAGTGGTCAGTAACCCCAGAAACCAGAAACGATTGCCTCTTCCTAAGTCCCAAGCATCCCATATTTCACTCTCATCACAGCACCTGGCAATGAAACTGTAAGTCAGTTACAGTCTACAGTACTTAATCTGAGGATCTGTTTTTCCGTTTAGAGGATGGGTAATGGAAGAATTGGGTATCACAGCAGAGTCGGATGGTTTATGAACTCCTCCTTGTAAGAGACACAATTTCTCCCTGTAAAACCCACGGAGAATATAATCAGAGTTGTGCTTCTTGTGCCATTTAGCTTGGGTTCATATTTCACCTCTGCAAATGAAGGGAGGAAGGAGTCCCGATGTTATTTGACCCAATCCTTGCTTCAGTTCCCCTGGCATTTCTCTCTCCCACGTCTGAAAGGTTTCTTTTGAAGTCAGAACTCCAGGCATGGAGAAAGAAGGACTTCGTCAGGAGACCTGAATGCAGGAAGATTAAAATGTAGAGTTTTAATATAGCTGTAGCTGACACATGTCAAGGAGATAAAAGGCAGTGTTTGGATTCTGAGAACACAGTCAGAACTAGGCAGAACTACTTTAAAAATACATATTATCTTGATTGGAATTTGTAGGGGGGAAAATCAATATAATCAACCACTCTAGTAAATGGATGTATGGAGAGAGTGTCCTTGGCCTTCCAGTGTTCATTTTTAAATGGAAAAAAAAGAGGAATGAAGCGTGCCCTGAAGACATTTTCAATGTTTTCTAACAGGCAATATTTCTGAGTGTGCTTAACCCAGAGAACTGCCCCCTTTATAGCTCTACGGGAAGGGATGGCCACACAAACAACTTGGTAGTTCAAGTGAATGTGGATATGCTACCCCCACCCCCACCATTGCCATACTGTTCCAGTAGACTATCTGAGTCTACGAGGCTTGAGTGACTAGAAATTTGCAAAGGCATATCTTGCGACAAAAGGACAATTCTATTAAAAGTGCACCCTGATATGGATAAACAAGATGAGACTCGTTTCCACATCTACGTCTTCGCCACATTTCCCTTTGCACAGCATTCCCTGAACTGCAGAACACACTGAGGAGTGTTTTGCAATCACAGGAAAATTCCTTGATGTGTATCCTGGAGTGAAGATTGCCACCAACTACGAGCAATTTGGTCGTCCAAATCTAAAGAAATCTGGAAGTGATTTTCTGGGCTTAAGCATTTGCCGTAGACTTTGTGATTTGTGTAATGACTCAAATACTATACAGGGGAGAAAAAGAGCGAGTTGCAAGTAATACGTTTTCCAATATTATTACTAACCATGAAGGAGCAGCCGGGAGCATGAAGTTTGGGCTCAGGGGACATTTGCTTTGCTTGCTTCATCAGTTGTGATCGCCAGGTAAAGCCTGGCAGTGGACCCTTTCCTCCATCTCGTCTCAAGGAAAGGAGCCAGAGGTTGGAGTTTCCCTCTCCCTTCCTTAGCAGACACTGATGTGAGAGACACCCAGAGCCCGGTGGCACTGTGGCTGAGCCCTCAGCAGCTTGCTCAAAGCCAGCGGCTTGACCCCGCCTGTGGTTCTCAGTGAGAAACGCTGGGGATTGGCACCAGCTGGAGATTAAAGCCTCAGAAGCCCCATGTGGCAATTGTGCTCCATCCTATAGTCACTGTGAGTCAGGATCAACATAACAGAGGAAAAACCCTCAGGGAGAAGTAATGGGTTTTGTTTGCCAGGTGGTGTTAAGGATACCTATAAGATCATCTAATAGGAGGGGCACCCTGCAGCCTGATGGGTCTAGTCTGGAGCTCCGAAGAGCTGTCTTGGTTTGTCGATGGACTTCCCTGCCTGCGCAGTGATGAGGAGTGACGCCATATGCTGTGTGGGATCACACAGGCAGTGACTGGGAGACCTGAGTCATGCTCATGCTTGAAGTTGGACAAGAGGAGAATCCCCGGAAAGGAGGACAGAGAAGGAAGGCAAAGCCATCTTGTCAGGAAACAGAGGGAGGCCATCTGGAACCGCCCCTCTACTGGAGAACCCCAACTCAAACAAACAAGCAAACAAACTTACTGCCATAGAGCTGCTGCTGACTCCTCACAGTGACCCTGCTCCTGGGAGTTTCTGAGACTACAATTCATTCTGGGTGTAGAAAGCCCCATCTGTCTCCCATGCTCAACGCATCCCACGTATTCCACAAAGATCACTATCCTTCCTTCCTGGAAATCACTAACACTCTAGAGTTCTGGCACTTAAGTTTTGATCCAAGTGTCACATTGACGTAGCAAACGTGCTCATGTTTCCATGTCACATGTGTATGTCTTCTGGGATCCAAGAGGGGTTTCTGAAAGTCAGACAAGAATGGAGGACTGACTACTAGAATCTGACAAGGATCGTTTGTAGCAAATGCTTCGATCCAAATCCTGTCAGCTCCTCTAGTTTCAGCGTTCACTAGAAAAGGAGGAGGTGGAGGTGAAAAATACAAGCAGGTGTCTAGTTTTGAAGGAGAGGAGAGAGAGAGGGTGAAGATATTGGACAGGCATGGCTACCGAGGGAGGTTCAATGGACTTACATACTGTGGGCTTGTTGTTAGAAAAGACCAGTCACCGGAGCGGAGCCTCATGCTTGGAAAGCCGGAGGGCAGCAGTAATGAAAAGGAAGGTGCTCAGTTACAATCGGCTCCGGCATGGGAACAATTATGAGGACGGTGCAGCACCAGGCGGTGTGTCCTTCTGTTGTGCATACGGTCTATGGACTGGAATCAACTTGACGGCCTTTAACAACACCAGTATAAAAAGCCAGTGGCCATCAAATTCATTCAGACTTCCGGGGCTCCACCTGGGCCTGAGTAGAACTGGCTCCCTGGAGCTTTCCCTGTGGCTTGTTTGTCACTAGGCTGTCAGTTCTTTCTCTCAAGGCACCTCTGGGTGGGCTCAGAACCCTCAGAATTTTGTCATCAGCAGGCATGTGAACCATTCAGTCATTAGCCACTCCCTTATCAGCCACGCATGTTAACAACTTGCATCCGCAGATGTCAGGGATATAGATTATAGAGAGTGGCGTTCTTTGAGGAAACAGAAAGGATAGACTCAGGGAGGGGGGCTGGCCATGCAGTTTTTAAAGTGGGGAGAGAGCTATCACCTCAATTTTACCAAAAAGAAGACAGACAACAATCCGATGCAGTCACATTGCCAGTGGGTGCTGGGATGAGAACTGCACTCCTTGACACTATCCAAGAAGGTGACATCAAAATGACCAAATTTCCACTGCAGCTGTGATGACATTTCAGCCAGTGCTGTGGAGGGTGGGGGAGGGATCTGCCAAGGCAGCAGTGTCACAAGGGTTGGTGTTTCCCCTAGCTCAGTATGGTAATTCAGTACCATGACCCTTCACCACTCCCTCACCAGTCCTGGCAAGAATAGGAGGGCTATGGTGCCTATCATTGGGTGAAGAAGAGGGTGTCCTTCTCAGCTAATGTCAGAGGGAGCTCCAGAGGTGACCCCAGAGGCTCAATGATGCATGTTGTGGCCATTGGTTCAGTACAGGGGTGGTGTATGATCAGGTTGATCATCCTTTGAGGATGGGGCTGAGTGACACCAACACTAGAGATTCCAAGGACTGAATACTTCACAAGGAGCCCTATGTATATTCAGTTCCTAATTCCACTTCCCGCTAACGAAGTCCATGGCGAGTGTATGCATCTAGAATAGAAATTATACATCTGTTATAGAGATGGAGCAGACATGTTTGGGATAAGTACAAATGGCCGATCCTGGTGCAGGGCAAGGAGGCCACTGGTTGTATAAAGGTAGTTATGTGGAACCATGTGACCGTGTTTGTGCTCATTGTGGCTGTGAGAGGAGCCATAGACTGCAGGTAACAGAGCTAACTTCAATACCCACCATGATGCCAGAGCCAACACAGAGTTAACCACACCACATACAGAAGAAGTTATGAAAATGTTTGAGTGAAATTAATAACAACATGCAAAATTATCAAAACCAATGGGATGAAACAAAAGCAACACTTAGAGGGAAATTTATAGCATTGGATAGATTCATGATAGAAGGAGAGAGAGCTAAAACTATCATGTAGAAAACTACAGAATGAACAGTAATATAAACCTAAAGCCGATAGAAGAAAAGGAATAAAAGTTAAGACAGTAGCCTTTGGGATTCCGAACAGAAAAATAATTGAAAAAAACTCTATCAAACCTAATGCTGATCAAATGATCAGTAATACTGAGAAGCCTCCAACTGGAGTAACCCAGAAAAGAAGAAAAGAAGGCCCAGCTTATTAATAGCAGAAACGAAAGAGGAACCATCAAGAATTCAAAGAAATATGGTGAAGAGCTGCTGGCCCAGAGATTTGATAATTAGATGAAAATGACCAGCTTCTTGAGAAGTTCCACACTATAGCTTTACCGAATGTGCCTATTTTCCTCTTCTTCAGCTGATCCTATTGTGGTACATTTTTCTAGCCCAATGTGAGATACTTCTAAACATTTCTCAAAAGAATGAAGTGTCCCTAATGTTTTCCCCCTCACCCCTTTTCCTTTAATTTTAATCTCTTGCCTCACAATCTCACTGTTACAGAGTTTTAACTATCAGTTTTTCTAGGTAACAACACATGAATCAATGTCTCTAGTAGTCAATTCCTTTTCAAAACCCAAGGATAGCGGCTCCACTTGCTTGGAAGGTTCGCTGTTCTGGCTAACAGCTGTGATGTCTGCCCGTGACTCACAGTGACTCCATGCACCATGGCAGGAAAGACTACCTGGTCCTGGATCAACTGGTTGGGAATCGCTATGATCCAAAATGTTTATTAGCTTACTTGGGGAATGAGACTATGAGACCTTCTTATTTGTCATAGGCTGGGAGTTCTGTCAAAGCCTTCCCAGCCTGATGGCAACACACACAAACGTGCACTGACTGTGCATGAGTGTGGACTGGGCATGAGATGCACTGGCTGGGAATTGAAGGTGGTCTCCCAAGGGAAAGGCAAGGGTTCTATTGCGGAACCAATAGTTCACTTCTTTCAAAATAACTTACAGACTACTTCAATGTAAGAGACTATACATCTCTCTTCCACCACGTGATGTTCTCTTGATGCCCAAATTCTCTGTAATGAACCACCGTTCCCTATCATCAGAGCCTCAAAATCTAGATAACATCACACTCCTTTTCTCTCTTTCGTGAGAGCATTGTTTTGTTTTCATGATACTTTATTCTTCCCCATCATTCGTCCTTTTTCATCTAGTCCAAGATTTTATCCCTCAGTTGGACTGCTTCCATTGTCTCCTTAGATGCCCTCCTGGATCTTGGTTCTCCTTGTATAAATTCACCCTGCACATAAGGCCCAGAGCTAGAAAGAAGGGAAATGTGCACAAACTCAAGCTATGCAGTGTGACTGGACTACAATATAACTCAGCCTCCTGTTTGTTTTAATCAACCCCATGTCTCTCTTATTCTTCTTTCCGTTTTTGATTAAATAATTTTATTGGGGGTTCTTACAGCTCTTATCACAATCCATCCATTCTATCAAGCACATTTGTGTATATGTTGCTATCATCATTTTCAAAGCATTTTCTTTCTACTTGAGCCCTTGATATCAGCTTCTCATTTTTCCCTCCCACCCTTACCCTCCCTCCCTCATGAACCCTTGATAAATTATATATTATTTTCATATCTTACATTGTCTGCTGTCTCCTTTCACCCACTTTTCTGTTGTTAATCCCCCTGAGAGGGGGTTATATGCCGATCCTTGTGATCGATTCACCTCTCCTCCTTCCACCTTGCCCTAATCCTCCTGGTATCTATATTCTCACTATTGGTCCTTAGGGGTTTATCTGTCCTGGATTTCCTGTGATGTGGGCTCTTATCTGTATCAGTGTACATGTTCTGGTCTAGTCAGGTTTGTAAGGTAGAATTGAGGTCATGAAAGTGGGATGGGATGGGGTGGTGAGCATTAAAGAACTAGAGGAAAGTTGTATGTTTCATCGGTGCTATACTGTGCCCTGACAGGCTCATCTCTTCCTTGTGACCCTTCTGTAAGGGGATGTCCAATTTTCTACACATGAGTATTGGGTTTCCACTCCGTTCTCCACCCCACTCCCCCATTCACATTGGTATTATTTTTGTTCTGGGTCTTTGATGCCTGATACCTGATCCCATTGACACCTCATGATCACACAGGCTGGTGTGCTTCTTCCAAGTGGGCTTTGTTACATCTCAGCTAGACGACCACTTGCTTATCTTCAAGCCTTTAAGATCCAAGACATTATATCTTTTGATAGGCAGGCACCATCAGCTTTCTTCACCACATTTGCTTATGTACCCATTTTGTCTTCAGCAATCATGTCGGGAAGGTGAGCATCACAGAATGCCAGATTATTAGAACAAAGTGCTCTTGCATTGAGAGAGCACTTGAATTGAGGCTCAATGTCTATCTGCTACTTTGATACTTAACATATAAATATAAGTACATAGATCAATTTCCCTATCATTATACATAAATATATTTACATATGTACATGCCTGTATTTAGATCATTAGAAATGTCCTTTGCCTCCTAGATCTTTCCTCTATTTCCTTTTACTTTCCTCTTGTCCCATTATCATGTTTGGCCCTCATTTGGGTTTCAGTAATTCCTTACTGTAACATTGCTTTTGATTAAGCCCACTAGGCATCCTATGCCCTTCTCTCCATCGATTTTAATTTACTTGTTGTTCCCTTGTCTCTGGGTAGGTTGACACCCCTTCCTATCTCCCACCTCCCCTTCTCCTGTGTTCCCCCAGAACTGTAAGTCCCATTGTTTTCTTCTTTGAATTGCCCCCACCCCCAGAAGAATGCACTTCTGAGGAAAGCACTGAAGCTACAGCTTGGGGAGAGGGGCACATCTGATCAGAACACACAGGAGCAAAGGATGAGGGAAAGAGAGAGAGTGTAGCATATCCTGACCCACCAAGCCCCAAGGACGATATTCCTGTTCAGAGCAGACAATGCACAGAGAGGACCATAGTGCCAGCCCCACCACTAGACACAATGGCCCTCACTGAACCATAGTGCTACTGGGGACAACACTGGAGACACAGTGTGGGAATTGTGCTCGATCTGACCCCATCACACTGGGGAGAAACACTAAGGGCATGCAACAGAGCAGCAAGGAGAGCAAAGCAATGAAGTCCCCAGAGAATACCAAAAATAGACTTTGGAGACAGAGTGTGGCACCCATCAGATTTTACTGGAAAACACTCCTAAAGGTCACAAAAACAGACCTGGAGCAATTTATAGGCTTTTCTTTTTTTGTCATTGGCTTTCTTATTGTTGTTGGTTTTGTCTTCCTTTGTTGTTTTGTTTGGCTTTGCCTTGTTTTTGTGTTTACCAGCTCCATGTCTTCAGATTTGTCTTCTGTCATTCTCTCTGTCTCTCTCTTTCTCTCTAATGAGTTTCAAAATTTACCTATAAATTTCCAATTTTTGTTGGCTTTCCTGTGTAATAGATGTTGCTGGTTCTAGGATACTTTCTCTCATCTGAAGAAATGTCGAAGGATCTGTCACCATTCAAATGGCATACTCACTGCAATTAAAAATGACACACCTCATTGACTTAAACGCACTAGTTAGCTACCTTTGTCATTAGTGGCTAAGAAGTCTCTTTGAAATTACTACTTGTAATCTCAGTACATTTCACTGATCTTCCCTGTGTCCATCACTACCCTGAAAGTCCAGTTATTTTTGTTTCCTTGAAAGTCACAAAGAGAAATTTAAATATTGTCTTTCCTAAGCACGTACCAATATCCACATCCTCCTTCTTCAGTACTAGAATGCTGCCCTAATTATGGAAGTCCACTTGCTTAGACACTTACCATCAATCCATCAAAGGTATGTAAGTCTGTGCACAGAGGCATAGTGACTGTCAGCAGTTGGCTTTATTGGGGGAAAGTCTGCGTTAAAATCAGACTTTGCTCGGGCAGGTCCACTGTCACACTTTGCTGGGGTCTGGGAAAGACAATTGATATTCAAGTGTCTGAAGACATCTGAGCCAATGACTTCCATTGGGATTTAGCTCTCGGTCATTACCATCTAGGGATCTGTTGGAGGGAAGAGGTAGTGGTCAGGGGATTTATCCTTATAGCTTCTGGAGAGAATTTTGGCTACCGCAGTCTGGCTATGCCCTTTCTCTGAAAAGAACAGCTCCTCCTCAGCCCCCACTTCCCTGGAGGGTCTATCTCCCTTATTGCGTTCCTTGACCACTCTCCTCCCTCACCTCCAATTCTTCCCACTCAAGCTAGCCCTGGAGAACAACACTGCTCATTGTGGTTCCAAACACTGTGCCCACACCTTTGCAAAATCCTATTCCAATCCTGTTAGCATGCAGTCACGTTGGACTCAGAGTGACTCATATACACTATAGAACTGTGCCATAGAGCTTTCTGGGTTGTGATTTTAATAGGGGCAGATTGTCAAGCTTTTCTTCTGTGACCGAGTGGCTTCAAACTGTCAACCTTTAGGTTGGTAGAGAAAAAACCACTTGCACCACATGAGGACATCTCTGAAGAGTATTCCTTTATTATACATCCTCCAAATTATCAAATTGGGCTGCACATCTGTATCCTGCTGGGACTCTAATGGGCACAACTGCATCCTATGTAACTTACCAACCTCTTGAGACCTCAGGGTCCTCGTGGGAAGACTTACCTTTGAACAAAATTTGTGTGGAAAACCAAAGACATAACAGTCTTTTTTTACAACAGGAAGCGCCAGTTCCATATAATGAAAACGTAATACGTGTAATATCACACAAAGTCAGTTTCTGCATGGAGCAATGGAAAAGACGGGCTGAGGACCATACTTAGCATGTGTATATAGCACACAGAATTCTGAAATTGATAGCGAGCTCTTATAAATCAATAGACTAAAAAGCGAAAAGAAAAGAAGAATAGCCACACACACGTGGCCAGAGAAAAGGAAACGGGACTGGGTTCAGTTTATGAAAAGATGCTCCGAGGAGGAGGAGATATTAAAGCCAAGCTGGGATATGCGGTTTTACCCATCGAATAGACGAAGATCCAGTGGTGGGTAACACGCTGTCCTGAGAACATGAGGACATTTGAACTCTGACCCATCATTGTCCAGATGACAAATCGTTGTGACTGCTGTAGAGTGAAATTCAGCAGTATTGAATTAATTAAAAAGTAAAATACCATTTGGACCAGGAACTCCATGCCCAGGAATTAATTTCCCAGTGGCTTTTCTTGCACAGGTAGTTGGGAAGTCGATGCATAAAGATAGCCACAGTTACCGTTGGGGGTCGAATGACCCTTTCACAGGGGTCGCCTGATTCATAATAGTGGAAAAATCACAGTTATGACATAGCAATGAAAATAATGTTATGGTTGAGGGTCACCAAAACATGAGGAACTGTATGAAAGCGCTGTGCCACTAGGAAGGCGGAGAACCGCTGGTCTCAACACATAGAAGTCTAAGCACAAGGCATGAACCCTTCCAGAGGACTCTAGAGGGTGAAAACGTGGTGGAGCACAGATCAACTCTGCCACACACAAGATTACCTAAACTGGAGGAGTCCAGGTGGTGTAGTGGTTACATGTTGAGCTGCGATCCACATGGTCGGCAGTTCAAAACCAGCAGCAGCTCTGAGGGAGAAAGACTAGACTTCCTAATTCCATAAATAGTTACAGTCTCCCAAACCCGAGTGGACCCAATGGGCATAGGAATGAACTATGGACATTAGTTAATAACAATGCATCAATATCACCTGATGGCGTGTAACAAATTTGCCATAGGAAGGTAAGGTCCTAATAACAGGACAGCCTGAGCAGGGTGCAGAGGGAATAGGGGAACTTTGTGTATTTTCTGAACATTTTTTTGTGTGAGACTACACTAGGTCTAAAATATACAGTTGATTTAAAAACAAATAAACAAAGCAAAGGCAGCCTGGTAACCTCTCTCTGGGTAGGAGAGCTGGTAAGGAACGGAGGCTGGCATCTCATTGGATGTCTTTTGTACATCACCCCGCTCCCGCCCATGCAATTGTATTCATTTTTAAAACACGAACTTTGATGTTTAGAAATGGCAGGATAGTTCACGGAAAGCTGGCAGAAAGCCCCCTAAGCACAAGAGGTGCTCAAGAAGTGACAATTACCATGTATACTCAAGTACAAGCTAACCCAAATATCAGTCAAGGCACTTAATTTTACCACAAAAACTGCATTAAAAATGTGCTGAAAAACTCAGCTTATACATGAGTACATACGGTACCTCGCTCTCCATGATGTTTACCTTACTCTATCTTCAATGTGGATTCAAGCCTAAATCCAAGATGAGACTGTGAGGTGGGTCATGACTATGAAGGTTGAAAGGACCAGTAAATGGGTAGGTGCTGGCTTACTTTGGAAGCCATTGGGCAGCACAACTATTTCAGTGCTTGGCTGTTAACTGAACGGTTGAAAGTTTGAATGCACCCAGAGTCATATAACACCAGACAATGTGGCGCTGAGGACCATGAGGAGGTGTAGTTTTGTTCTGATGAACATGGGGTCACCAGGAGTTGGGTTTCACTCAAGAACAGTTATTTGTTGTTGTGTCACTGTTTATTCTAGTCCGTCTGAGAGCTGAACCATCACACATGGACAAGGTAGGATGTGGCTGCATGTGCCTTTGGTGGTTAGAAGAGGAGGTGAAGAGACACCCCAAGAGCAGCTTCAACAGCTTCTTGATGGAGAAGCATATGCGGGGCCTTATCCTCACAAACATCCCAGATGCACAGAATCTTCCATCTGGCTTCAGCTTTCATTAGTTCAGTGTGTGTCCCTGCAAAGGGCAGTGTGAAAATTCAAATTGACCTTCATAGTGCTTAAAACCTGAAAGCTGAATTGTTCTCTATCGATAGCTCAAAAGTTAGAGAGGTACAGCTGTAGGCAAGTATATATGTAAATATATTCATTATAATGAAAGGGATACAGGCCAATGTACATATATTTATATGTTAAGTATTAAGGTAGCAGACGGACTTTGGGCCTCTACTCAAGGCCTCCCTTTGCACAAGAACACTTTGTTCTAATAACGTGGCACTCTTTGATACTCACCTTCCTGACACAATCACCGAAGACAAAATGGGTGTATAAATAAGTGTGGTGAACAAAGTGTCTGGCTATCAAAAGATGTCATGTCTGGGGGTCTTAAAGGCTTGAAGTTAAACAAGCAGTCATCTAACAAGGAAGCAAATAAGCCCACATGGAAGAAACACACCAACCTGTGTGATCATGAGGTGTCAACAGGATTAGGTATCAGATATCAAAAGATCCAAAACAAACAATTATATTGATGTGAATGAGGGGCATTGGAGGGGAGACCGAAAGCCCATTTGTAGAAGACTGGATTTTTCCCCACAGAAAGTTTACAAGGAATGGATGATTCAATTGGAGTACAGTATAGCACTGATGAAACACACATCATTCCTCTATAGACACATTCCTGAATGCACACACACACACACACACACACACACACACACACACACGCACACACACACACCATGACCCAGTTCTACCTTGCAAATCCGACTAGATTGGAGTGCACACATCGGACATTTGGATTCTGGACAGATAAAGTAGGAATAGTAGTGAGAATAGTGATATCGTGAGAGTAGGGGATGGTGGGGGAAAAGAGGAACCCATCACAAGGTTGGATGTATAGCACCCCTCTCAGGGGGGCGAAGAACAGAAAGGTGGGTGAAAGGAGGCAGCAGACAGCGTAAGACACGAAAGAACAATAATAATTGATAATTGATTACGGTTTCACAAGACTGGGTGGGTGCAGGAGGGAGGGAAACAAAGAGGAGCTATTACTAATGGCTCAAGTATAAGGAAAATATTTTGGAAATGCTGATATGCTGAATACTATTGAATAATGGATTGTTATAAGAGTTGTAAGAGCCCCCAATAAATTATATATATACACATACATACATACATACATAGAAGAGAACTTCAAATTTCTCTTTACAAACTCTGGAATTCCAGGATATCTAGACTTTAATATATATATTAAAGTAAATATATATATTTACATATATATATGTAAATATATATCTATACACACACACATAGACTCATATATATATATACACACATAGACTCATATATATATGTATATATATATTAAAGAATATAACTGTGTATATGTGTTGTATGTGTATATGGCTGTGTGGGAGTGTGTACACAGTAGAACCACAGCCATCACATTGTTATTTTCTTCTTATTTTAATTGTAAGAATTAGAGGAAAGAAAAAAAAGGTTTCTCTGGAGTCACAGCGAGGAGGATTTGCAATCTGGTCTAAAGTACACTGGCAAAAAAATATTTATGTCAGATTATAAATTATGTGAAATATTCACAGACAAATATAAAATACTCTGGTATAAATACAACTTGTGGAGGAAAAAAAAACAACCTCACTGCACTGAACAAGGCATATTTTTGGCTGACTGTGTGTAGGGGAGAAAATGTCATATATTATGGGCAGTAAGCAGAGGAGAGGAAACACTGTCCTCCTACAATCTCACAATGTCACAGAGGTACCTGCTCTTTTCCAAAAGCATCTTCCCTGCAAGCCCCGTGGGGTCTCAGTAGCTGGACCTTAGCACACAAAGCCATCCCGCCCCCTCTGTCCTCTCTTGAACTGGTCCCTCTGGTGCAAACAGGAGAGAAAAAGACCCCCCAGTTGCCCTGGAGTCAACTCAGAGCCCTGGTGGCCCCCTGCTGGTCGGAGCAGGCCTGTGCTCCACAGAGGTTCCTGCAGCGGGCTTCTCAGCAGTTCTTTGCCACGTCTTTCTTCTGAAGCGTGTCTGGGTGTATTTGCACTTCCAGCAGTTTGGGCAGCAGCTGAGCAAAGCGCCTAACCGTTAGCACCACCTGGGGACTTCCACAAACCACTGTTGTGGTTGTTAGGTGCCTTCGAGTCGGCTCTGAGCCACAGGGCCACGTGCACAACAGGACACACTGCATGGCTCTGTGCCAGCGTCGCTACAGTTCCGCGCCCTTGGATGCAACTGTGTTGTCAATAAAACAGTGCAGTGTTTATAGACAAAGAAATAGGAGTTGGGCTCAAAGATGACACTGGGGAAGAGGAAGGATGGATAACAGAGGGAAGTTGTACCCCCAATGAGAATTAATGATCCTTAGCGTGACCAGAGATTAAAAGGGTTGCAGCCCAGCATTGCTATTTGCTTTCAAGACTCCCCTCCAGCCTGGTCTTGACTCCAAGGGGAAGCCGTGGGCATTAAAGAGAAGTGATATCTCAGAAATTAAATGATAGAGGGTTGAATAGGAGGATGGTGCTCTGACTGCTTCCTGGGATCTAAATAAGAAACTGCACTGCACAGCCCCACCCCACCCCTTTGGGTCAGGATTCTCCTATGAGTCTTTGACAAAATATTCAGTAATGGCTGTCAGGCATCTTCCAGGTCTTCTGGTCTTGTGACAAATGATGCCGGTGAACTTGGAGGCGAGGAGGCGCACGGTCCATACCTTGATTCTCCTTCATCCTCTGCTACTCAGGTGGTCTGCTACTCAGCAGACCAATTGCTGTTTCTTGGAGGGACACGTACTTGCTGGTAAGATCCCAGGCCCGAGACAGTAAACGTGGAGGATTCTAGGCCTGCAAACCAGTGCACAAAATCTCATGAGAAGCTTGTTGTGCACGAGTAGCCTCACTGAACACTCATGTATGTGGGTTTGTAAATTGTGTTAATTTGCTGATTGATTTCTGATGACTTGATAGTCAAACCTCAAGCTTTCTAGGGAGAAATGTCCTTCCATTAGTCCCAGAGTATTATGAAAGGGGCAAGCACTGACGTGCCAATAAAACTCTCGAAAGAACGAAAGGAAAAGAGCAAGCATCATTTGTGAGCAGTCAGCATTAGCCTTGCTACAATCCTGGTTCTTGCTTACCACTCCTCAACAGCCCAAGCATGATCACTACCTGGCATTTACAGACCACCTTTCCTCCACGGTCAGTTCACAAATGGTTCCAGAAATGGATTAGAGACAACATTGCCACGGTTCCCTACCCACAGCCTGTAGCACAGCCCCCTCCAGGGCAGATGCGGGAACTTGGCTACCCATTAGAACAGCAGTACTCTAAGGGCAAAGACCAACCATGAAGAATGGCTTATTTGCCTAGAACCCTGGAGGATATCAAGTAAACAAATAATGCTTCCTTGTTCTGGCTCCAAGGTCAGGGTGGCCATCTTGGTGAAGGTCTGAGGTTAATGAGTCAAGCCTCCAGGTGGGAATACTGCCGCCACAGGACTAATGCACATTGTCATTGTTTTCTCAGGGCAGGGGTTGGGGAGCTAATGGAGTCACAGCTAGGGCTCCTGGGCTCTTGGAACTCTGCCAGTAATGCAGCGCCAGCCTCAGGAAAGAATCTCCAGCCCAGATGCAGACCAAAAACGACCTTCCAAGTCACCTCTGTTGAGTCCCTGCCAGCTCGCAGACACCCTAATGGTCAGGGTAGAACTGCCTGGGTTTCCGGGACTGTAACGCTTTAGCCACATCTTTCTCTCGTGGAGAGACTGGTGGCTGCAAAGGAATGACCTTGTAGTTAGCTGACTACTAGTAGATGACCTTCAGATGCTCACACATCCACCCGGACCAAGATGGTCTTCGCTCTACGCTTCTCCTCTGCCACATAAATGCAACGGGGCTTCAAAAAGTTCATGGAAAAAGTTCATTACCTTCTCCTTACATTTCCCCCCACGTTTTCGGGAGCCTCTAAGTATTGGAATCTTCATTCAGGGACTGCCAGCCTATCCCATTGTTTCATTGTTGGGGAAGTATGGAGGGCACGATGCTTGCCAACTCTACAATTCCAGCATGTGTAACTCAATAAGCCCACTTCCATTCGTCATGCTGTGCGATCTTTTCCAATTCTATCTCTAGACTTCCGATTTCCATGAACAACAACTCCACTGCTTCCCCATTCCCCATGCCCCTGACCCAGGGTCATCAAACCAAAGTCCAGTCCCTTTCTCACTGCCTTCAAGCCGATTCTCACTCACGGCGACCAAGGCAGAACTGCCCTGGGGGTAGCGCAGACCCTAACTCGACGCGAATAGAAAGTCTCATCTTGCCCCGTAAAGTAGCTTGTGGCTTCTAGCCGTTCTCCTTGCGGTGCATAGACCGAGAAGTAACCACTCTGCCATGGGTTCCTTATACTTTAGCCAATACTAGGTCTTGAATATTAATGAAATCAATAGCACTTGTTCTTTAACAAACCACTTTGTTTGGGGCAGAAGTTTACAAAGCCCATGTACTCCAAGACCCCTGGCCCTGCTCCTATGAAAATTTACCAACTGTAATTTCTTTTTTTTCTCAATGACCTCTTCTGCATGTGAAAGTTGGACCCTGAACAACAAAACAACTGAAGAAGAGTGGATGCATTTGAACAGTGGTGCTGGAAAGAAGATGGAAAGTACCAGGGACTGACTGCCAGAAGGACAAACTGCTGTGCATTGGAAGAAGCAGGACCACCTTGCTCCTTGGTGGCAAGGATGGCGAGAATTCATCTTACGTCTTTTGGCCATGTTGTCAGGAGAGACCAGCCTGGAAAAAGGCATCATTCTTGGGAAAGCAGAGGGGCGGCGACGGAGGGGAAGGCCTGCCACAAGATGCCTTGGCACAGTGACTGCACCCGTGGGCTCGGGCATAGGGAAATTGTGCGGATGGTGCAGGACCATGCAGGGTTCCGTTCTGTTGTGCATCAGGTTGCTGTGGGTTGGAACCGACTCAATGGCACCTAACAACAACAACAACAAGAACAAGTCCTATAGTATCAAATGTTCTTAAAATCCTACATTTTTATATCTTCACAAAGAGCCCGACTGAGCTCCCTCAAGCTCAGTGCCTTAGAGTTGACTCTAGCTCATGCTGACCCCGCAGAACGGAGTAGAACTGCCCGTGGGTTTCTGAGGCTGTACGTTTTTAGGGGAGCAGCCAGCCTCATCTTGCACTCATGGAGTGGCTGGTGGTTTCCAACTGCTAAGCTAGGGGTTAGCAGCTCAAGTTGTCACCCACTAAGCCACCAGGGATCCAACTGAGCTCCCTATTTGTTGCTATTGCCCCCAAATCCACCCCAAAGCAGCGTGTGAGAAGCGCTAACTGTCTCCTGTCAACGTTCATTTGTGTAAACAGATCCATCTCCTTTATCTCATTCTTGGCTATTGGAATTGTATTTCCTCCGGGCAGTGATGAGAGATGCCAGATTTTAATGAGAATTGTATGTGATGTTCACTATATTTAGATTTAGACCTTTCCTCCATGGTATTCAATAAATCTTGCTAGCAAATCTCACAGTTTTCCAAAGCATGTTTATAATGACAATGATGCAAGGTGACAATAAAAAGTCAAAGATAAGGAAATAAAAATTATGGAAAATATTCTACAAACTCTGGAGGTGGCTGTGTTCCTAGCAAACCAGGGAAATGCAGTGCATGCTTGCCTAGAATCTTTTAGGGTATGTAAGTTGGACTCAGTGTGTCTGGAGTAATACCTGCACTGCCCTATTTACAATCAGCACTCAGGTGGCAGCCCACCTGCCCAGTGGCAGGGAGCCAGTACTTACCTGACCCTTTCACACCCATCCTGCCACGATAGTTGCCTCTTACACTTCTGAGCAGATGTAATAGGCGCTGAACTTCTCCAGGACAACCCCCTGAACACTTCTCATGGGAAGACAGAATTTTGCTGAGAAAAGGTGCTAGGCAGCAGGAGACTGGCTTGATCTAGTACATCTTGTTGAAGGCCTTCCCCTCCTTCGCTGCTCCTCTGCTTCACCAAGAATGATGTCCTTCTTCAGGGACTGAGGACTGAACTGATTCCTCCACATACCCTGGACCCTGCATTGGCCGCTCTGCTTTGCTCTAAGCAGAGTGTAGACGTAGAATGTGTTGTCAAGCCTCAAAGCCTCAATTTCATTGACAACTAAGCCAGAGGGGGCCAGGCACCCAGTGGAGGGCTGGGGTGGGCGCAGCACAGAATATAGCCCTTAAAGAGACCACACACTGCTCTGGGCCCCACGCTGGGCCCGGGAGATCTGGGAACTTCTGTGGACAAGGTACTGGTAGTTATAGTCTGGTGGGAGGGCCAGGGACCCTGAGAGTAAAGGGCAACACACCACAGTATAAGCTAGGGACCAGCACATCCCATGGGTGAAGGTCAGCACTGGCTGCCCTGGAGAGGGCTATCTGAGCTCACGTGCAAACAGGGGATTTCCTGCTTTGCTTCATTTTTCATCAGGGTTATCACAGAGCAGTGTCAGGTGGGGGAAATCCCCATGGACTCCCTCTCTGCGCTGAACATTCCTTCTTCTGTTGCATCTTACACCCCTGTGGCCTGTTGGTTTCAAGTGACGAAAGAGGAGGCCATCCTGCTCTGGTAAAGACGTCCAGTCTCAAGAGCCCTGGAAAGGGCCACTATGAGGCAGAATCGACTTACCGGCAGCGGGCTTTTTGATCTCTGTGACACACAGTTTTGACAAATGCTCGATGTTCCCTGGTCAGCATAGCAACAACACACAGAAAGGTTTCACGGCTCGGCCGTGGCTGCAACAGGGTACCCCTTGCCGCCTCAAACCCCAGAAGCTGCTGACCTCTCTGCTTCCCCCACGGACCTGCCTCTTCCAGCAGGCCCTCCGGCATGAAGCACACCGCATATAACCCTTTCCGACTGGCTTCCTTTCCGGCGCAATCCATATGACAGAGTCCTCCGAGGCTTAAAAAAAAAAAAGTTGTTACAAAGCAAAGGTGTCATGATGAGGACGAAAGCGTGCCAGACCCAAGCCGTGGTGTTGTCATGGCAATGACTGTGGGGATGATACAGGAGGGGGCGCTGTTTCATTCTGTGGTCCATAAGGGCGCCCTGAGTCGGGACCAAGGTGACAGCACTTCAGAGCCACAACAACACGCCTTTTCATTGCTTGATAGCTCTTGTCTTTTCATAGCAATGAAAATACTTGCTGCTGAACAGATGCACCCCCAGTTCCTTTATCCGTGTGCCTATTAAAGGGCATCGTGGCTCCTTCCAATTGTACGCCGTTATGAGTGCAGTACTTATAACATTCCATGAATGTGTCTATATGGACAACAATTGTAACTCATTTGGAAGTACAAATTCGGGATCACCTGGGCAGACTAATTTACATGTGAAAGAAACTGTTAGGCTGTCTTGCAGAGTGTCTGAACCTTCTAGTGTCCCCACACTGAATGCATGATAGTTCCTGCTGCTCCCATCCGCCCCAGCACTTTGTGTCATCAGTGTTTCGGGTGGCAGGCATTCTAATAGGTGTTCAGGGGTATCCCATGGTGGTTGTCATTGGTTTACGCTGCCGTGTAGCTTTTCTTGTGCGTATGGGCCATCACTTACCGTCTTTGAAGAAAGTCTACTCAAATCATGTTCTCATAATTAAGTTGGATCCAAAAAAAAATTAAGTTGGATCATTTGTTCGTCTGTGATTGAGTTGGAATCACGTTGTATGGGTACAAACCCAAAGATCTGTGGAACACAATTGAAAGAAGAGAAGAAAGACAGCAAT
Organism: Echinops telfairi; assembly: GCF_000313985.2. Classification (NCBI taxonomy): domain Eukaryota; kingdom Metazoa; phylum Chordata; class Mammalia; order Afrosoricida; family Tenrecidae; genus Echinops; species Echinops telfairi. The sequence goes on from NW_022107431.1 coordinate 4,278,206, forward strand.
AGGCAGAACCAGAGGCCAAGGCGCACAATCTCTCATGAAACAGAGTGTCCATGGGACTCAATTGTTTGACTCTATCTGATTTTAGAAGGAGAGGGATTGTAGTCTTGCTGGAGAGAATTATGTATAAGGGTCCTGGGTGAGGGTCAGGGAGTATTCTTAGGAGGTGCATTTAAAAACTCACAAACAAGTTTAGAAGAGAGGACTTAGACTGGGTGGAGAGGCAGATGGAAACAAGTAATTTATTTCTGTATTTTACAGTGTGAGACATCGTGCTAATGGCTGAGGAAAGAGAGAGGTCAAAGCTCCTCAGGTTGCCATGTGACTTCTCTTTCCCTCGTGCAAACTATGAACCTTAGGACAGCACAGGATCCGAAAACATTCATGAAATTAAAATAATCATAAATTGCTGTTGCTGCCTGCCACATGTCAGCTCTGACTCAAAGCAACCCCATGTACAATAGAGTCAGCGGGGGGTTCAGTGCCGTCTCACAATCACTGCTAGACTGGATCCCCCTGCTACAGCCATTGCACCAATCCATCTGTCGAGGGGCCTGCTCTTCTCCACTCTATTTTACCAAGCAGATGTCCTTCTCCAGGGACTGTCCTGCCAGCACGAGGGAGGAAGACTAGCTCGCCTTGCTTCTGAGGAGCACAGTGTAAGGCTGGGCGTTCCAGAGAAACAAAACCAGTAACACTCTATATGCACAAGAAGGAACTTCATTTTTCCCCTCCCCCCTCCTTTTTAGTCGGCTGCCATATGTATTCATGGGTTTGGTCTGGCCCCTGCCATGCCCAGCGTGGGGCCCAGAGCAGTGTGTGGTCTCTTCAAGGGCTATATTCTATAAAACAATGGGAATAACGGTTCCCGGGGGACATGGGAGAGGGGGGCGTGGGGGAAAAGGAAGTGGTGTTAACAAACCCAGGGACAAGAGGACAACAAGTGATCCAAATCAGTGGTGAGGAGGGTGTGGGAGGCCTGGTAGAGCATGATAAAGGGTAACATAACAGAGGAATTACTGAAACACAAATGAAGGATGAGCATGATAGTGGGACAAGAGGAAAGGAAAAGGAAATGGAGGAAAGAACTAGAAGGCAAAGGGCATGTATAGAGGTCTAAATAAAGGCATGTATATGTAAATATATTTATATAAGAGGATGGGGAAATAGATCTATGTGCACATATTTATAGGTTTAGTTTTAAGGTAACA
>NW_022107431.1:4280551-4329603 GCF_000313985.2 Echinops telfairi
TGTATGGATTGGGATAACAGTTGTATGAGCCCCTAATAAAATGTTAAAAAAGAGAAAGAAAAAAAAAAAAAAAGAAGAAGCAAAAAAAGGAACTTCATGTCATGAAAGGATTCTATAGCAAGGAAATGGCCCATCCCAGTTCAACTCAAGTCCATGGGCTGGATGTCCTTGGGGCCCCCTTCAGACAGCAGCTCCTGCAGCAGCTAGTGGAGGAAAGAGGACTTTGAAGTAGAAAATGAGGAGCTCACAGGACAGTGGATGCAGCGTCACATGGCTCCGAAGCCGCAGGAACATGGCAAGGTGTGGACAATGGCCAACCACGTGAGTCATTGCTCTACATGTGAGACACAGGACCCATTCAAGCAGGAAGGAGAAGGGCAACAGGGAGAGAGCAGTCCTCCACAGCATTTCTCACAACTAGCCACACCCCCACCGGGCGGTTCTCAGGCTGTAACCTGCCCGACAGGGTGGACACCACCCCTACCTTCCCAGATCTAACCAGCTGGCACAAAACCTAACCATCACAGCTACACTCCTTCTCACATAAATCTGTCCATTCTTCTGGGAGTGCATGGCGTGTTTGATATTCCTCGTCAATGGCATCATTCAAGTGCATGACTTCTCTTCTGGTCTTCACTCCTCACCTAAGCGTTCACATGCACGTGGGGCGATGAACGATATCATGCCTTTGGCCAGATGCAGCTCAGTCTTCAAAGAGACATCCTTGCATTTTAGCACATTTGAGGTGTCTTCTGCAACACATTTCCACAATGCAATACACTTGTTGATGTTCTAACTGCTGCTTCCAGGAGTATTGGTTATGAATCCCCATAAAATGAAACCCTTGACAACCGCAATATTTTCTCCATGGATCAGGATGTTGCTTGTTTATCCAGGGTGGGGGATTTTGTGTTCTTGATGTTGACGTACAATCCATGCTGAAGGCTGTAGACTTAGATCGTCATCAGTAAGTGGCGTAGATCCCAACATCACAGCCACAATGCAAGCTACCACCATATAACAAACTGATAGAGGAGCAGTGGGGCAATAGTAGCTATCATGAACCAAGAGCTTACTATGTGCCAGGTGAACACATCTTTAAAGGGTTAAAATGCAAAGATGCCACTTTGAAGACTAGGGTGTGGTGTAAAGTGTTTTACAGACATTATCCAATGGACAAAACAAGTAGAGTAGCAGAGAGGTTATTAGTTAATTAATTGATTAATTTTTGTGTGTGTATTACTAACTGATTATCTAGAACAAAATATGAAATGTCTGGGATGAATTTCTTCAGCCATGAGACTGCATGGGACAGTGTGGAGTCCCAGAAGGGGTGGAATAGACTCCCCAAAATGCATGGTGTCCCCTGGATAATCTCAAAGAAGATGCACCTCCGATGTTGTGATAGAAAAGGCTGATTGTGGGCTCTGGTATTTGTACGTCATATTCCTGCACAAGACAACACAAAGAAAGGGTTGTGCTTCTCAGGCACTTGAAGGAACTCTGCCTTCTGGGTTTCCAACTTTATGAGTTAGAAACAGGAGCGACAAAGTGTGCACAGCTTCATTCGAATGCGGCCTCCATAGCTCCACTGGTGCTGAAGGTCTTCCTACCCATAGGTACGCATGCATACTCAATATACAAACATAATGAGCGAGCCCTGGGGCTGACACAGCTAAACACCCACCTGCTAACCACAGGTTGGCACTTCGAACCCACCCAACATCTCTGCAGGAATAAAGACTTGCTTAGATTAAATCTGAGAAAACTCAATTGAGGACTTCTACTCTGTGATGGGGAATCCTGACTTGGTTTTCTCACTCACTCACTGCCATCAAGTGGATGCTGACTCATAGAGATCCTGTAGGGCAGGAGAAAACTGCCCCTCAGGGTATCTGAGACTGTAACTCTTTATGGGAGTAGAAAACCTCATCTTTCTCCCAAAGAGCAATTGGTGGTTTAGAACTGCTGATCTTGTGGATTTCAGCCCAGTGTGTAACCACTGTGCAACCGGACTACTTAGTTTTCTAATGCTGCTTTACCCAAAGTAGATGGATTTTTAACAAACATAAATTCATTTTTTCAGAGCCTAAGAGGCCAAAGTTTGTAATGTAGGGCATCAGGTACAGGGAAAGATTTCTCTCTCAGGTTTGGGGGAAGGCCCTTAGTTGCGTTCAGCATTAGTGGGGATGGCATCCCTTGGAAAGCTGCACGTGTTTTGGTCTAAAAAGTTCACAGTGCAGGGACCATGAATGCAAAGGACATCCCTGACTTCTGACTTCATTCCTGATGGCAGTGGGTCCCTCAATAACATTACAGAGGTGAGGAATTACAGCATGTAGGGTGATACATTGCGTAATAAAATGGACGACAATTGTCTAATGCTAAAAATTTCGGCCAAGTCAAATTGGTATATATTTTTTGGAAGGGAGTGGGGTGGGAGGGGTGGGGGAGGGGGGGTGGTAGTGGGTGGAGACACAATACAACCCATAATAGTCACTATAAGTCAAAATTGATTCACTGGTACCCAACAACAAGAAATATATTAAGAACACATAATGCAGGATACAACTCTTAAAACTGGAATTCAGAAGCAATTTCTGAAAGCAGTTTTGTTATCATTACAATACCATTTCCCTCCTTGGCATTCATTCCAGGAAAATTTAAAGAAAGGCATGTGACTTCCTCATATGCTTCTACCACTACCTGGTTCCAAGAACTCCAAGTGAGAGCTAAACGGTCATGGAGTTTGTGTGAAAGAATGAAATTAACCTCAATGATGTCTTAATGGGGAGAGAATGGAGAAGGTAAAGCCCACTCCTGCTCCAGCCAGCCTAAGTGTGCAGTGATAAAGAACCTCTCGTTGACAATTTACTTTATTTAACTGCAAGGCTTAGTCCCAGCCCAAGGATTCCGGGGTGGATGTGCAACCAATTCCCCTTTCATTTTCTCATTGCATCTCTTAGAGAGCCTCTGGCAGGACCCTCCCACGGATCCTTGGATGGTGCAAGAGCTAAGGACTGCACGCCCCAGGATCTCTGCTCTGAACATATTCTCCCTGCAATGGCTTGCAGAAGCGCACATTCTACCTCTGGGAAACGTCTCAAAAGTGATCATTAGAGCAATAGGTATGTTCATACACATGCAGGTGTATCTCAGTCATTAGTGTTGCAAAAGCTTGGATTTCAGCATGCAAACTACAAAGCCGACATGGGGAACTGCTCCTCTGCATGACAGAAAGTCACACTGGAATTCAAAAGGGGAACGAAAGTGTTTTCGGGAGTCAACGTGCAAAATTTGGAATCCAGCTCTTTCCTGCTGTGATCTCATGCCATGTTGCTGGAACGGGATGATGCAATAGAACCGTTGCCTTTCGGGGAGATATCAGAGTTTCTGAATCAGCTTTTGCAAGCTGTGATTAGAAATCTACTCTGTACTCTATTCTTTTCCATCCATGTGACCTTAGAAAAGTCATTTAACCTCCCTGAGCTTCTATCACTCTTCATATGGAAAACAGGGGCAAAAATGGATCTACTTTGAAGAGATGATTAAATGGCATATAAAATAGAAGTTTATCTAACATCATAGTCTTAAGAGAAATCTCCCTTTTCTCTCCACTTGTGGACCTCTCCATAATCATGTTTAATTGCAAGGAACCAGAAAGTGAGACAGAATAATCAAGGAATTTGATTAGATTGGTGTAGATGCAATTGAAACTTGAGGAGAAAAACAGTCACCAGTGTCTTGTGATAAAAACTTAATACTAGAACCCATCCCTTCTCAAACTAAGCAAGGGCTTGGCTTCTAGCAGAGCATACATTCTTTGAAACATTTTAATTAATATTCTGTCAATTCCAGTAGAATTTTCCCCAAATGCTTTCAGTTCAGCTTGGCTTCATTCTATGTCATCCATTCTTGATTATATTTTACTACCTCCTGAAAGGGCTGGCTTAGTGTTGACCAATTATTTTAGGTACAGAGACTCTGTGTCTTCCTTCCTTTCTCCTTCTTCTTCTTCTTCTTCTTCTTCTTCTTCTTCTTCTTCTTCTTCTTCTTCTTCTTCTTCTTCTTCTTTTTCGTCATCTTCCTCTTCTTCTACTGTTAAGTAGCTTATTAAAGACCAGGTACAACTTGAGGTCATGGTCAGCAGCCTACAACATAGGCATCAGGCTTGGCTGGCTTAAAGCACTTCCTTTGTTCCTTGGAGTAGAGTGGCTTTAGCATTGCATTGAAATACTTAGGGTCATTTCCCCTTTCTGGAGACTATCTGGGGATATACCTGGATTGGTTGACATTCCTCCACATTCTCATAGATTCTCAACTAATGTTCTTGCCTCACATGCCTTTTCCTATTTTGCTTCTGTTTTTTACCCAGATACTAATTTTATGTTGGGGAATGACCAGATAGTGGACTGGCCTATAGTGTATAGCAATGATGGATTTTGCAAGCTGTCTACCACATGGTGGAAGTGATGTAAAACAGCAGTACCTGTAGGTATTTATGTTTGGGTTGCTTTGTATCTTCTACCTTCTTCTCCTTCTTTTTTTTTTTTTTCTCTTACTTTTATTGGGGGCACTTACACCTCTTATCACAATCCATATATTCCTCCATTGTGCCAAGCACATTCGCACATATGCCGCATTATCATTTTCAAAGCATTCTCTTCCCACTTGAGCTCTTGATCTCAGCTCCCCATTTCTGCCCCCTCCCCCATCCACCCTTCCTCACAAACCCTTGATAAGTTATAGATTATTTTCATATCTTACATCCTCCCTCATTCCTCACCCACTTTTCCACTCTTCGTCCCCCTGGCAGGAAGTTACAGATTGATCCTTGTGATGGATTCCCCCTTCTTCTTTTGAGCTTCCTGTGTCCATGTTATTCAATCTTTCTCCCTAGAAAACCACAAATTGAGCCTTGAGTTTTTCCTATGTATTTTATGGGGAAACGTTGACTGTTCAGGATTTCTAACTGCCAGTCTTTGCACATCTCACTATGACACTTTACTTTGCCTTTCAAAGTCACCCTCTGAAATCTTATTTTAATCTCTCTCTCTTTGTCATTTCTTCTTTGGTTTGACACTCAAGGGCTTCTCTGCTGACATCAATTTGGGCTTTGCTTTCTTTCATATGATTTTTAGTGACCTTTGCTTTTCTTTACGTATGGAGTTCTTAATGTTGCTGTTGTGAGGTGTTGTTGAGTCGGTTCTGATCCATAGCAACCCGATGCACAACAGAACTAACTACTGCCATGTCTGCACAGTTCTCACGATGGTTCCGACGCTCGAGCCCATTGATGTGGCCACTGTGTCAAGCCATCTCCTTGAAAGCCTTCGCCTTTTTCACTGTCCTTCCACTTTACCAAGCGCGATCTCCTTCTCCAGGGGCGGGTCTCTCCTGAACACACGTCCAAAGTATGTAAGATGAAGTCTCACCATCCATGCCCCTAAAGAGCACTCTGGCCATCCCTTGAAACATAGTTCTTAATGACACATAACATATTACCGGTCTGTGACCGTTAGTGCTCAGTGTGGCAAGCCTATTCTTGAGATAGTGTCTGAATTCAAGTGGGATGTAATCAAGACTGTACTTTGGTTCTCGTGAATTTGTCTTCATCTTCTTCAACGTCACTTTGCATGTGAGTAATTGATGGTCTGCCCCACAGTCACCCCCTGGCCTTGCTTAACTGGATGACATTGAGATTCTCCAGTGTCTCCTTCCACAGATGTAGTCTACAGGATTCCCGTGTAGTCCTTCCAGTGACATCCATGTGTGTAGTCAAGGTTTTTATCGTTGAAAAGTACTTACAATGAATGAGCCATCAATCTTGTAAAATTCTACCACGGTTTATTTCACCAAGGCCTTATTTTTCAACGAGTGCTCCTCCCTCTTTGCTGACAACTTTTATATTCCAATCAGTGTATCTTAATTGCGTGATTAGTCAATTGCTGCCTGTAGAAGGTGGTACATGTCATCACCAACATTAAGTAGTTGGAGAATGAGTGAAGGCATGAACAAAGAGTAAAAAAGATCTATACTCTAGTTCTACTTTGAGAAACTTTCAGGATAACAGTCACTAAGTTCAATCCAACTCCAGAACATTTTTCTCCCAAGTTCAACTGTCTTCCATTGATTCTCATGCCTGGTAGTCATTTTTTCTGGAACTTACAAGCAAAGGAGTGAATTTCACCTTGTATGGAGAACACTCCGCATATCTTAAACTGAAAGAACTCAAGAAAAAAATTCAAACCTCAAGTTGCAATATTGAAAGGCAGTATGAGCAAAATATTGAATGATGCAGGAAACATCAGAAGAAGATGGAAAGAATAGACAGGGTCATCATACCTAAAGAACTAGTTGACATTTTACCATTTAAAGAGATATTATATGACCAAGAATCAATGGTGCTGAAGGAAGAAGGGAGCTGAAACAAGTCTTCAGGAATTGATGGACTATCAATTGAAATGTTTCACCAAGCTGCTGAAAGATTAGAAGCACTCATTCATTTATACCAGGAAATTTGGAAGATAGCTACATGGACAAATAACTGGAATAGATCCATAATTGTGCCCATTCCAAAGAAAGGTGACCCAACAGGATGCTCAAACTATTGTGCTCTGTGAACAGAACAAGGAAATAGTACATGGTTTAATACCAGGGAAGGCATGTGTCAGGGTGGTATCTTCTCACCATACTTATTCGATCTGTGAGCTAAACAAATTATTAAAGAAGCTGGGTTAGAATGTGGCATCAGTGTTGGAGGAAGGCTAATCGACAAATTTCAAGATGCAGATCACACAACCTTGCTTGCTGAAAACAAGGAAGACGTGAAGCACTTGCTGATGATCAAGAATTTCAGCCTTCAGTATGGATTGTCACCTGATGTGAAGAAGACCAAAATTCTCACAGCTGGGCCAAAGGCCAACAGGATGATCCATGGAGAAAAAAAACCGAAGTTGTAAAGGATTTTGTCTCGTTTGGATCCATAATAAATACTTATATCGAGAGTCAAGAGCTCAAACACTCAAGCAGCAGTCAAGAGATCAAACGATGAGTTTCATGGAGTGAATCTGTGGTACAAGACCTCTTTGGATCCTGAAAAGCAAAGATATTACTTTGAGGACTACGATGCGCCTGACCCAAACCATGGTGTGTTCCATTGCCTCCTGTGCATGTGAAAGTTGGACATTGAACAAGGAAGCCTGAAGAATAATCGATGCATCTGAATTGTGATGCTGAGGATGAATTTTGAAAGTACTGTGAAAGGAGAGCAAGAGTGCTCCTTAGAGACAAGGATGGGAAGACTTTATCTTATATTCTTTGGACATATTGTCAGGAGAGGCCAGTCCCTAAAGGACGTCATGTTTGGTGAAATGGAAGGTCCGTGACAAAGAGGAGAGTCCTCAGTGAGAGGATTGACACAGTGCAGCCACAATGGCTTCAGGCTCAGGATCGACTGTGAGGATGGCCCAGGACCAGGCGGTGCCTCATTCTGCTGTGCATAGGGTCGCTGTCAGTTGGAAAAGCCTAGATGGCACCAAACAAAAACAATAGTTGCATGGATTTCCAGAGAGCACAGAATAATGGAGACATTTGAGTTATGCTGCTGATGACAGTGGAAACCCAAGATACATTTGTGAGATCGCTAAGCAAATAAGACTCCTTCTATCCATCATATAAGGATGGAAATAAAGTGGTTACCAAGCAGAGTGCATTGAAGAGATGACTATAGGATATCAAAATGATAAACCTGACTGATCAATATGGTTAAAACCTTGTCAGTTGATCCCCACTTTGGTGCATGTTGGGCCTGACTTGGTTTTCAACATTTTCTGTTTGTTTGTTTGCTTTTTTCATATTGGATTTTATCTTTTTGGGGGTAAACCTCATGAATTTTTTGTATGTTTTTCATTATATGAAACCCAATATTAATGAACCTACAGCAATAGCAATTTCCTTGGGGGTACAGTGGGGGAGCTGATATCAAGGAATTCAAGAAAGAAGAGAGTGTTTTGAAACTGATTGTGGTAGCAATCTTACAACATTGCTTGATGTAATTGAACTATGGAATAATATCTGCATTAGTTCCCAATAAAATTGTTTTGAATAAAGGACAGTCAACAAAAACAAAAATAACTTGGACCACCAGAAGAATGAATAAATCTGTCTCAGAAGAAGTATAAATAGAACACTCGTTATTTATCCAAGACTCTATTTCTCTTTGGACATGTGACTAGTGACCAGTCCAGTCCACAGAAAAGGTCATTATGCTTGGTGAAGTGGAGGATCAAAGACAAAGAGGAAGACCATCATGGAGAAAGGGTGACACAGTGAGCCCATGCAACCCTGGGCTCAAACATAACAACTCGTATGTGGATGGGGCTGGAGAGGCAGTGCTGCATTCTGTATGCACACGGTTGCTATCGGCTGGGACTCACTAGACAGAACCTAACAACCCAACACCATGGGCTGCCCGAGGAATGAGCACCTTTGTCTCGGATGAAGTGCAGCTAGACCGCTCCTTAGAAGCTAGGGTAGTGAGAGTGTGTCATGTGTTCTCTGGTCATTTTATCTGGAAGGACCAGTCCCTGGAAACGACATCATGCATGGCAAAGTAGAAGATCAGCAAAACGAAAAATAAAAAGCAGGGTGTGTGGGGTGAGGGGGAGGGGGAGCTGTCCACCAATGAGGTGGATTGATGCAGCGACTGCAACAATGGGCTCAAACAGAAACAAGTGTGAGAATGGCACCAGACAACATTGTTTTGTTTTGTTGTATGTAGGGTTCTATGAGTCAGGGTCAACTCCATCACACCTAACACCAACAGCTTGATCCATACCAGGATTTAACCTATATACTTCTCTTTGAATGCTTCAACTAAGCTTAAAGTAGACATCTTTTTATTCTTTTTTTTAAATCATTTTTTGGGGGGTTTGTACAATTTTTATCACAATCCAAACATACATCCATTGTGTCAAGCACATTTGTACATTTGTTGCCATCATCATTCTCAAAACATTTGCCTTCTACTTGAGACCTTAATATCATTCTCAAAACATTTGTCTTCTACTTGAGACCTTAATATCGACTCCTCATTTTCCCCCTCCCTCCCCACTCCCCCCTCCCTCATGAACCTTTCATAATTCATAAATTATTATTATTTTGTCATATGTTACACTGTCCAATGTCTCCCCTCACCCACTTCTCTATTATCCATCCCCCAGGGAGGAGCTTATACGTAGATTCTTGTAATCGGTTCCCCCTTTCCACCCCACATTCCCTCCACCCTCCAGACATCGCCACTCTCACCACTGTTCCTGAAGGGGTCATCTGTCCTGGATTCCCTGTGTTTCCAGTTGCTATCTGTACCAATGTACATCCTCTGGTATAGCCAGATTTGTAAGGTAGAATTGGGATCATGATAGTGGGAGGAAGGAAGCATTTAAGAACTAGAGGAAAGTTATATGTTTCATCATTGCTACACTGCACCCTGACAAGTTCATCTTCTCCCAACAACCCTTCAGTAAGGGGGTGTCCAGTTGCCTACTGATGGGATTTGAATCTCCACTCTGCACTCACCCTCATTTACAATTATATGATTTTTTGTTCTTTGATGCTTGATGCCTGATCCCTTTGACAGCTCATGGCCACAAAGGCTGGTGTGCTTCTTCCATGTGGGCTTTGTTACTTATGAGCTAGATGGCCACTTGTTTATCTTCAAACCTTTAAGACCCCAGATGCTCTATCTTTTGATAGCCGGGCACCATCAGCTTTCTTCACCACATTTGCTTAGGCACACATTTATTTGTCTTCAGCGATCGTGTCAGGAAGATGTGCATCATGGAATGCCAATTTAATAGAACAACGTGTTCTTGCATTGGGTAAGTACTTGAGTGGAGGTCCAATGTCCATCTGCTGCCTTAATACTAAACCTATAAATATATGGATGTAGATCAATTCCCCCACCATCCATCTTTTTATTCTTATGGTGATGTTATTATTGATAACTATTCATCACTTGCATGGGGCCCTGGTTGGGTAGTGGTTATGAGTTGGTTGGCACTTGATTGGCAGTTCAAAATCACTATCAGATCCAATGAGAAAAAGACTAGACTTTCTACTCCCATAAGTGTTACAGTTTCTGAAGCTCAAAGGAGTTCTTTATGAGTCAATATTGACTCAATGGCCATGAGTTTGGTTTGTTTTTTGGTATTCATAACTTACAATAATTTTATTGTCAACATTTACCACATAATGAGTGGGATAGACCTTAGAATTAAATGTATTTATACTGCTGCAAATTCAGAGGAAATATAAGTCAACACTAATCCTATACTATCAGCCTTCAATTTTTCACGTGCTTTGCAAATTCAAATCATTTTAACAGAGTCAGTTTAAATAAGCTATTATTAAAAAACAATAAGACGACCTTCCAGGTTTTCGTTGTTGTTGCTAGATGCCAGTGAGCTGATTCTGAATCATGACAAACCCACACACAACAGCATCTCTGCCCAGTCCTGCACTAGCTTCACCACTGTTGCTTGTCAGGGTACACCAGCCCCTAACACATCATCATGGGTCCAGTAGGTGCAATTGTACAGCGATAATAGGTAAAGATTATAGTAAAGTCATCGCATGAGGGATAAAAGAGAGATTAAAATAATGGAGCCAGGCACATTTCATAGTAGCATGTTCACCTCAGCCCCACTTGGTGGTCCACATGGAGAAAGAGAGATATTTATTGCTAGCCAAGGCTTTTATATTCTCTGGGGTCATGCAAGCCCCCTAATTACAGGTGAAGACATACATCACAGGAAAGGGTTGTGCTATAGGTAATACAGTAATGGGAGGGGGGGTAATCTAGGGGTATCCTCGCAAGAGGTAGAGCAGGGATTGGGGGTATATGTGTGTCAAGATGGGTGGATCCTAGATTCAGGATGGCAGCCTAACTTTGGATGTCACTGAGCCAGTTTGACCTGTTCCCTGGCTCAACTATAGAGACCATTATTAGTAGGGTGTGAACTCCACACACAGGAACCAAATAGATGACTGCAAGCCTTTAGTGAGAAGTAGCCCATTGACCTTAACAGCAGGGAGCAGGCCCTACCTTGGTGGGACTGGACAGTTGTCTGGCAACTGACTACCTTTAGGGAGGATGTCTCTAAGCATCTGACCTCCCACCATATGCTGGCAAAAATCCCCTGATGTTTGGCATGTCTTGGCGGGAGCCAAAGTTGGGGAAAAGTCTCTTTATAATGCCACAGTTGCTGTGTGACCCCATGGATATAGCAACTGTGTCAATCCATCTCCTTGAGAAGGCTCCTTCTTTACATCGCCCCTCTACTTCATTAAGCATAATGTCCTTTCCCAGAGACTCATCTCTCCTGATCATATGTCCAAAAAGAGATGAAATCTTGCCCTCCTCCCTCCTAAGGAGAATTCTGGTTGTGCTTCTTCCGAGGCAACTTTGTTTGTTCCTCTGATACTTTGCATGTTCTTTGCCAGAAACCATCATTCAAAGCATCATAGAATTTTACAAGACCAGCGACTTCACGTTTTCTTTCAGCTTAGTCTGCAAGGAAAATATTCTCTTAGAGAATAGTAAGCCCTAACTTCAAGAAGGGAGAAATACCTGAAGATGACAATTAAAAAGCTCATTATAAATCCCCCAGCTCCCACGTGGAAGGCCTGTAAGAATGGTGCAAGACCTTCCATTAAGAAGATATCCTTTGCACTTTGAAAATGCTGCTTAAATGCTTATCTGCAGATGAAAGGTAGAAAAAGGAACGGTATAATTTTCTTTCAAATTAATGGCAAATAGCAGCTTTCAACTTCTGTTGAGATTTGGCCTCTCCTTGAAAATACAGAACCCACTAGCAAGGAAGCAAGGGGTGGGGAATTACAGAAAGCCTGATTTGAGATTCGGTGCAGGTTTTGGTTTGCAAGAATTCCTGGCAGGGCCTTGAAGCACCATTTATCCTCTGCAAGTGACACAAATACACGTTTCCTGGAGAATGTGATGTCAGTAATCAACAGTGAAATATTAAATTATGGCTTGGGGCTGAACAGGGACTCTTCATCAATTTTATTACTTTGGGGATTGTACACACACACATTCATATTTTTCAGATCTTTCTCCAAAAAATGTCCAGCAATGAGAAATATATGAGATCAAAAATAACTTTGACACCAGGATATTTTCAGGTGACAGGATCAACCTCATCTTTTCTAACCTGCCGTTGAGGTCTGGGTCATTTCTGAACATCAGGGAGATGAGCTTGGGTAATGAGCCAGCCCCATGGTTAGATGTGAACTGCGTAACTCTCATTCAAGATGTAATTTGAATGTAATGTCTTGTCCGTAAAATACACAAAGCATCTTTAAAAGTTTAATGGCACACAGTGAATCCGGAAAATACAAACTGTCCCGAAGCTCAGTTTAATCCCAACAAGAATGTTGGTATACTTACCGCTCCCTGTTGTGAGGAAGGGGCTGAGCTGCCCGCAAAAGGTGGGAGATTCAAATCCACCAGCTGCTTCAAAGAAGACAGATGAGATTTCCTACTCCCGTAAAGATTTACAATCTTGGAAAGGCTCTTTAGGGTTGCTACAGCGCAGGACTGGGCAGTGGGCAGTGTTTTTTTCTGTTGTGCATAGGGTCCCTATGGGTTAGGACCAACTCAATGCCAACTAACAACAACAACAAATCCACACCCGTTAGAAGAACCAACAAGCCTGTCTTAGAAGCAGTATGGGCAAGACGCTCCTTAAATGGGAAGATGGAAAGGGTTTATCATACAAGAGAGAGCAGTCCACGGAAAAGGTGAAGTAAGATGTCAAAGAAGAGGAAGAGCCTCCATGAGGTGGGTTCCCCTGGTGGCTGTAACAGTGGACTCAACCACTGTGGCTGGAGTAGGCCGCCGACCCTGCCCGGGGGGCGGTAGGAAGTCTGAGTGGATGGCGGGGCAGCTGTGTGGGGACCCGGCCTGAGTTGACGGAGGAGAAGGTGAGCCCAGGTGAAGACGCGCAACTCCAGTGCTCAGCGTTTGCTTTGGTCGGAGCTGTGACTCCTCCGTGGGCCAGTGCTACTCGGTAGAAAATGACCAGGGGTGCAAAGAGCCTTGAACTCCTACTCTGAGGCCCCCGTGGATGGGAGCCCTGATAAGCCCGCCCCAACCCCTCTCAGGGCCGGAAACCCGTGCTGACCTCGCAAAGGAAGAAGCAGCCGATTCCCTCAGTCCTCAAACTGGCCCACCTGAGAATGGGCAGCAGGCAAGGGCAGCGTGAAGTAGCCCTCACTGCCTGGAGGACGGGTGCGTTGGAGGTGCACAGCCTGCCCCGGGCTCTCGAGCTTACGCAGCAATTCTTCAGGAAGTATTTCCTCCATACTGTAGCTACCTAAAGAGGAGAGCCACCGTTATGGAATTATCACAGGTAATGAAGAGCAATATTTCACAGTCATCATCAAGAGTCAAAGTACACAGCCAAGAGATCATCCCTTTTCTGAGCACCGAAAAGATGAGAAACGCTGTGCTCGTGCGCGCGCCTGTGTCGGAAATGAACTTGCCTTTTGCCTTCGCCCTCGGAGAGCACCCAGGGGCGCTGAGGAACGCAGGAGTCGTCGCGCGTGGCTCTAAAGGCAATGAAGAGGCTGCGGAGTCGGCCACGGTGGTATTTTCAGGAGGTGCAAATTCAAAGGATCAATAAGTTCCCAAAGGAGGAGGTTTAGGTGTCTGGGCGTTTGGGGGCAAACCCAGCCTTCCACCTGGGAAACACACGCATGAACGCTCCATCCAGGAACGCCTGCTACTTGCAAGCTTTGTTTTAAATGAATACTTTTCAGAGCAGCAGCCGAGCAGAACCACATTTTCCCTCGAAGTTCGGGCTCACTTGGGCTGGCGAAGGTGGACCGTGGCAGATTTCCGAGTGACCGCTGGGGCCTGCTGGGCCCTTTACATGCGTTTCAAGTATGAGTTCTAAGTGTAGTGTGTGGTTTTGTCAGGGATTTTTGCAAATATAATGTATACCTGCCTGGGAAGGTAGATTAGATTTAATGTGGAGGAGTTAACATATTGGATCATAATAAGAATTTTAAGCAGACTGGTTGTATTGTGTGAGCTGTGCTCTCAGATTTAGAACTAAATTAGTGTCTACTTTAAGGCCTATTAATGGAAGACGAAAAGCCCACTGGAGCTCTTAGCAGGGCTCGCAGCACCAGCTAGATTCCAAGTGGGGGCCAACAGTGTCTCCAGGCAAGACGTAACACTTCTTTGCTTTTATCAATCAAGAACTCTGATCGGTTATATTGTAAGTAAGTCTTCTTTTTTTTTTTCTTTTGCCCCAATGCCATGGAGAATTACTACTTGGGAGTAAGGCTCTTACTTATATTTGACAAACTCAGATGAGCTCCTCACAGCAGTCTCACGTCAGATTTCCTGCTTGTCCACGGGCTGGAAGTGCATCCTGGGTAAGCTGTCAATGAACCCTTCCGCTCTAACATGCCCTGTCCTCATTTATTTGGGGTTACCGATTTCTCATCTGCACAAACAGAGTTGGGCTTGAAAGTGACAAAGTCTGTGTCATGGCGGGAGGCATGAGACGTTAAGAGAAAAATAAATGTGTAAAGGAAAAAATCGCCTTTTCATTTTGCTACTTGCAAAATTGAATTGTTTTGCAAGAGATGAATAATGGGTACTTTTAGATACGCTTTATAAAAAAATAAAGACACAGGCATTTCCATCAGGAAACTTACTTTAAATAAAGAATGTAACTTATTTTAAAAATTTTAATAAATCATTTTATTGGGAGCTCTTGCAACCCTCATAACAATTCACACATCGATTGTGTCAAGCACACACTTGTGAGGATGGTGCAGGGCTGTGTTTTATTCTGTTGTGCATAAGCTCCCCTTGAGTCAGAAGGGACCCAGCAACACCTCACAATAAGAGCAGCAACAACGGGAGGTGGAATCGACTTTGGGTTGGATGTTGGCTTCTCTGAAGAGCGGGTCTCATCACAACCTGAGCTTTCTTTGAACTTCCTCTGCTGTTCTGATTGCTTGTCCTTGTCAGTGTTTAAATCATTTTCTTTTTTTCCAAGCACCTGTGATTCAAAGTGGAAGCCTCCGTCGTTAAGAGGAACTTGTCCATCCTTAACAGGACGCCTGGAATTTCCAAAGGAGTAACATGATTATCTAAGACAGAGATTCATGAAGAATGGCTCTAGGGCCACCTTTGAGAAGAAACAAATCCTCTCCCTCAGTGGGCCTGGTGAATCACGTGGCCGGGCCATATCGCTTTGTCTGTGCAGGAACTCATTTCTTGAGCCAACCTAGAAATCTGTCTTGCTTTTTGTTGCGACGTCAGAACACAAACCACACAGATTTCTCCATCACACACATCTGTGCCTCCATCTTGGACCTCTGTCTATAGAGGCAAGCGCCATGAGGATCATGGGACTAATTTGAGTTTACATACAGTGTCCTGACAGAGGAGCCCGCTTTAGAACGTCAGGACCAACACTCAACAGCTGGACAAAGGGTTTCAATTTTCTTAACTGACATGGGAATTATCCTCATTACATCCCTGATAACGACTCTCTAATTTTTTTTCCCCTTTCCTTGTGCCTAAAGTTGGCCTTCAAATATTTAAGCTCTTTGCAGATGGGCACCAATCCTGACTGACTTGGTATCATTCTATTTATCACCTGATTTATCACCTGAGTACAGAAGGGGAAGAATGTGCTATTTGTCAAAATATACATTATAATGTCTCATTTTTGTTCTCAATACAGTTGCTCAAAGCACTGGCCACAAGTGATTCCCTGACCGCAGTCAATCGGACCTCATTTAGCTAATTTCTGCTTCCTGTATGCATTATCTACTTCCTATAGAAAAAGGTTCTGCTTCCACATAAACAACGAATTCACTGCCACTGAGTGGATTTCAACGCATAACGACCCTATAGGACCAGGTAGAACTGCCCCTGTGGCTTTCTAAGTGTGTAACATGGAAAGGAAATGGTATATTTCAAGTGTAGGTAAGGTACTATTTTTTGATTGTCGTCATTTGGCTCTGAATCATGGGGACCAGACTGATGCCTGGCCCTGCGCCATCTGTACCTCAAATATAAATGGTTAGTAACCATGGTTACAATACATACCGGTGATATTATGTATTTTCAGTCATATCTTGAAACCCGTGTATATGTGTAGAGACTTGCTATCAATCAACAAATCATTGTCTAGAAGATATTGCTATGCATGAAGGTAGATATTATCTATCTTTACACGTCTCTTTCTACCAAGTTGTCTTTCCTAGTGACGCGCCCAAAGCAAGCAAGTCAAAATCTCTCCATTCTCACTTCGAAGGAGCATTCTGGTTGCATTTCTTCTAAGACAGACACGTGTTTGTTCTTCTGAGAGTCCACAGTATATTTAGTGTTACATATTCACTATTATTTGTTCACGCTACAATAGAGATGCATCAATAATCTTTCTGTCTTCACTTTCCATTGCTCAGATTTGTACCCATGAAACAACTGGATGGAGCAAGGCTTGGGTCTGGGGCACCTGAGTCCTCCAAGGGACCCAGGGGCCCGTTGCTTTGGAAAATGGCAGAGAGATGGTTTGCAGCAGAATTGCTGAAGGAGGAAACCACAGTCAGTCATGTAAAGGCCGAATGAAAAAAAAGAGTATCTTCAAGGAGATGGACTGACACAAGAACTGCACGTCTACACCAGTGACAGAGAGGATGCCTCGGGACCCAGCCATGTCTCATCCTCTCACACGTAGCTGTCACGCAGGGGGTGTTTGCTGTTCCCTTCAGTAAATAGAGGACCTGAAGCATAAAGTATCCCAACGTCCATCTTCTTTTCAGGAGTTCAGTAATAAAATGAGGTAGGAAGTTGGAGCTAGAAACTGTAACTTGTACCACACTGAAGCAGATACCCTGGGGTTACCTGTCTGCCTGCTCATGATGAGGGCCCCTGGGTGGCTCTACCTGGTCCCCCACTATCTGAAATTCAGAAACCAGTCATGTCCCATTCCTTCCAGACAGCCACTACACCAGATGCCAGCTTGTGATGACCATGGAGAACTACTTTCAGCAGCCACCTCGATGACATGAGGTGTGCACAGGACATAAACTGTGACTCCAGAGAGTGGAGTTCCTCCCCAAATTCACACCGCTGTTTAATGACATTTTCACACCAGCACAAGAGGTTAGAAAGAATGTCCGCAGTGTTCCATGTCATGACTTCTATGCATGCCTGTGTCGCTTCTCAGACACCTCCTCCATGGCTGGGCGCCCCAGACCCTCGGAGGGGCCTCCTGGCCACTTCCCAGGTCTCCTCCCCCTGACACTGCAGTGTTCCTGCTAAAACCCCTCCATTTAAAGGTGAGACCATCAGCGTTTATTCCTGGAGCTTCCATCAAAGACGATCTCTGAGCTGCACACAAAGCAGCCGTCCTCTGGGCGGTGGGGGCGGCATGGGGTGGGGGCCTGGGGGGGCAGCATCTTCACTGGCTAGCAGAGAAACGGACTAGGTTTTTATTCCTTTTCCAGAACTGGACATTCTCATGCCCTGCAAACACCCGCAGCCAGGCTGAGGGTGTTTTCCAAAGACAAACATCCCTATTATGAGGGGACAGGACTTTGGCAGCCTCTGCCAATGGTGGCAGGGAATTTGGCACCAGTAGCCATCCTGCCAGGCAGGAGGAAGAAAACAATCCCTTTATCCAACCCCCTCCCCGGGGTGGGGGTGCCCCCGCTCAGGAAGTGCTCAGGGGGCTCAGCCACCCCCACTCCTCCATCAAAGCCCCCTTTCTCAATTCACTGCATCCCTGCTTGCATGATCTGAACACTGAGAGCCGAGGCGGCCCTCCTTGCCAACGGCAGCATGTGGTGGTGTCCAAGGATAGCCACACACATCTCCCCCACTTCTGTCTTCACCTGCTAGAGGATGGCGCACATTCAGGTACTTATGGGGACAGCTCATGTCGGTGTGGTGTTGAGGAGGCAGTCTGGGTGAATGTCAATTTCTGTTGGTTGTCCTTGAGTACATGTTGGCCTCACAGTGACCCCAAATGACACATTAACCATAACCAAACTCACTGCTGTCAAGTTGATCCCATCTCCCAGTGACTCCATAGGACAGGGTGGAACTGCCCCTGTGAGATTCTGAGACTCTCACTCTTCATGGCCCTAGAAAGCCTCATCTTTTTCCCAGGAGCGACTGGTAGTAGCTTTGAACTGCTGATCTTACAGGTAGCAGCCTAACTCAGTTTCTGCATGGGCCTTTCTAGGCTCCCACCTTTTCAGGAACAGATCATCAGACCTTGCCCCCTCCGCGCTACCGGGTGGGTGGGACTTCCGACCTTTCAGTGAGCAGCCATTCCCTTCATGGTCGTGACTCGGTGAGTGAAGATCATCATCGTGAGGTGTCATTGAGTCAGTTCCGACGCAGAGCAACCATTTGGACAACAGAACTAAATGCCTCCTGGTCCCACACCATTCTCACAACTTCACTTCTGCTTCAGCCCATTTTGCAGCTTCTGTATGAATCCATCTCCTGGAGCGTCATCCTCGATTTCACGGGGCCTCTCTTTTCCCAAGCACGATGTCCTTTGGGGACTGTTCTCTCCTGATAATGCATCCACAGTATGTGAGATGAAAAAAAGAGGGGTGTGTAGTTATTGGGACTCGCAAACAATAGATGTGAAAGTGCCCCGAGTGGCTGCAGGCAGTGTGGGTACAGACGTTCTTATGTTTCCTCCACACTCCCTTAAAACAGAAAACGAGGGAGCTGGCAAAGTGGGGCGAGGCCCTAGCCCTGTTTCCTGAAGCGCTCCCCATCCCCCCGCTCCAGGATCCAGCCCATCACTTTCTTTGGAGTGAAAGGAGGTCGGAGCAGGCCCTTGCTGCCCCTGAGGATGTCCTTCTCCGGGTCTTAGTAACCAGGCCTCTGCTTTACAAGTGTTATCACCTCCCGCCCTGAGATGATCGTTTTTAAAAACACGAGTCCTGTTTTCTTGATCCCTGCTCTCCTGTGTCCAAAGGAATAGGGGAGAAATATCCTCGGGGATTTTTCAAGGAAAGGAGCAGGTAGGGGTTGCCATTTTCCACCAGCTTCCACAAACCCACTCAAGGCTGATTAGCACTCGAGACGCAAGTTTCTGAAATCACTTTTGCCAACAGGTCTTCTCATCACAGGGAAGCCAGTACAGCACTGCTGATTACTCAAAGGGCTCCTGATTAAGACCCCCTCCCCAGGGCCCATCCCACAAAGCTGGCTGATTGGGGCCTGCCCCTCCTCTTCCACCCCCACCCACCCATGCACACGCGTGATTTTCCTAAAGAAAACAAGGCCCGCATTCTGGGTTTGCCTCATTGAGAAACAAGATAGAAAGCCTTCCCCTTCCTGTGCTCCACTCTTGGCTTCCTCACACCTGGTCCTCAGTTCACCCCACAGAATGCAAACAGATTACTGAGTGCTCTCAGAATTGCTCCCTGGTTTTCCAATTCCATTAAAAACAATACCAAATATCCCAGATAAATATCCATGTATGTATATTGGGTGTACCCACCACCTGTCTGTCTGCTGCTTCTACTGTTGTGACTGCTGGGTGGCTGGAAGCTAAGTCACCATTGTTTCAAGTACCAGTGTGGGAGGCAGTTTTCAGCAGAGTTTCTAGACCAAGTCGTATTAAGTTGGGGCACACCTACTACTGACTATCAACCAGTGAAAACCCTAAGCGTCAGCGTAGCTTATCATCCAGAACAGTACTGGACGAGGAGTCCCGCAAACACATCTAGTGCTCCAATCCCAGGGCCTCACCATATCCACGAGCAAAAAGACAATCCAGGTGAAACCACGTTTCCTTCTGCTGTACATGGGATCAGTGAGTCAAAGTTGACTCTAAGTAACAACGACAATAAATATTACACAAATATACAGGTGTGTGAACATACACACAAGCGGATAAGCCAGAAACTATTGCTACAAAAACATAGAAACCTGAATCAAACAATATTATCAAAATGTGAAGCTACAGTGAACCCTCGCCACTTCGCGCTTCGACTTCCGCGGCTTCACTCTATCGCGGTTTTTGCATAACAGCGCATGCTCTGTCATTACTGCCACTGATTGGCTCATACTGTACACGCTTGATGCCGTAAATAATATAATAAATAATAAATGATAATTGTAACGTCCAAAATGTTTTACTGTATTTTCCCTTTTTCGTTTAATAAATTGGGTAATACGAGTGTAATGGTGACTAAAGGGTGTTTTTTCATGTCCTCTATGCTCTAACTACGAAAATATTTGATTTACAAATAAGGAATCCTACTTCGCGGAATTTCATTTATCACGGTAGGGTCTAGAACCGATTAACCGCGATAAACGAGGGTTCACTGTATTCTTCTTCGATATATCCTCCATCTTGGTCTCTACACGTCTGTAGGTAAGAACCCTTCCCAGATAATTCCATGCTCTTTGATTTCACTGTCTGAAAATGGCAGGGTTGTCATCCCTGAAGGACTTTAACTATGCCACTTTAAATGCATCTCACACAGACAACTAGTCCATGACACCATTACTACACTGCAGGAAACAGAAAACAAGGTTTTCACACCAATGAAAAAGACTTTGAAGACTACAGAGAGGCGAGGCTGGGGGAGGGAGGGGGAGCGGGGAGGGGCAAGGAGGTAAGGAGGGAGGCTAGGGAGGAAAAGAAAATAAAGAGGAGGAAGAGGAAGGAGAAGGGGAAGGGGAAGGAGAGGAGGAGGAGGAGGAGGAGAGAAGGCAGGCAGGCAGCACCACATGGACTGAGAGGCTGTCCTTATTTTGAAGAGATGGGCTGTGCAGCTCCGTATAATATGGTTTTCTTTGTGTATGTTATGTGCTATAAAATAATAATAATAGTAAGGTGAATAAAATATAAAAATAGAAGGGTCACAACCTTAAAAGCCCCCCTGATTCCTTATGAAACATACCCAAACACTGGTCTGTAAAACTATAAACTGTAAAGTAAAAGAAAAAAGAAAACTAAAATGGGCCTGATTGCTTTGTTGACACACAAGCTAGTGTCAAACAAACAAAATAAACAAATAAATGTCCTTTGAGTTTGGGAGCAAAACAGTCTGATGTGGCATGATCAGAGGGGTTGGGTGGGGTGGATGGGATAAACACTAACATAGGATAGCCTTCACATAGGATAGCATTATGTTTTCCAACAGCATTCACATAGGATGGCCCTTCCTATACTTGAAGATTGACCAAGGATATTGTCATGCTGGAAAACAATCCCTCAGGATAATTTTCCTGGTCTCCTACTGCCCAGTGCAATTTTCAATGTTCTTCAAATTTATTTTTAATAAGCTCCTGTCATCATCCTGCATGGGGCCTTCCAGGAAATCTATCAAGATAACTCCTTTGAAATATCAAAAGACAGTTAACATAACCTTCCTTCTAAGCTGACCTCTGTGCCTTGAGTTCACCTGGCCCAGCAGATCACTTCAGAAATCACTGCTTTGAGGTAGACCTAGATAAGATAGGCTGGATGAACAATCTGGAGGAGAAAACTACTGGACCAACAGTTCTGAAGGGACATCGGAGAGGGGGAAGTACGGGAAAGGAAGTGGTGTTAACAAACCCAGGGCAAGGGAACAACAAATGATCCAAAACCAGTGGTGGCGATGAGGGCGTGGGAGGCCTGGTAGGGCTTGATCAAGGGCAATGTAACCGAGAGGAATTACTGAAACCCAAATGAAGACTGAGCATGATAGTGGAACAAGAGGGAAGTGAAGGAAATAGAAGAAAGAACTAGGAGGCAAAGGGCATTCATAGAGGTCTAAGTACAGGCATGTATATATGTAAATATATTTATATATGATGTTGGGGAAATAGATCTAAGTGTATTTTTTATAGGTTTAGTATTAAGGTAGCAGATGGGCATTGGGTCTCCACTCAAGTACTCCCTCAATGCAAGAACACTTTGTTATATTAAACTGGCATTCCATGATGCACACCTTCCTGACACGATTGTTGAAGACAAAGCAGGTGCATAAGCAAATGTGGTGAAGAAAGCTGATGGTGCCCGGCTATTAAAAGATATAGCATCTGGAGTCTTACAGGCTTGAAGATAAACAAGCGGCCATATAGGAAGCATCTGAGGAAGCAACAAAGCCCACATGGAAGAGGCATACCAGCCTGTGTGATCATGAGGTATTGATGGGATCAGGTATCAGGCATCAAAGAAAAAAACAATTATATCATTATGAATGAGGGGGAGTGCAGAGTGGGGACCCAAAGCCCATCTGTAGGCAACTGGACATCCCCTTACAGAAGAGTGGTGGGAAGCGACCAGGTAGTCAGGGTGCAGTGTAGCAGTGATGAAACATACAACTTTCCTCTAGTTCATTAATCCTTCCTTTCCCCCAATTATACCTTACAAATCTGGCTAGACCAGAGGATGTACACTGGCACAGATAGGAACTGGAAACACAGGGAATTCAGGACACATGAGCCCCTAAGGACCATTGGTAAGAGTGTTGATACAGAGAGGGTGGAGGGAGGGTGGGGTAGAAAGGGTTAACTGATTACAAGAATCCACATATAACCCCATCCCTGGGGGACAGACAACAGAAAAGTGGGTGAAGGGAGATGTCGGACAGTGTAAGACATGACAAAATAATAATAATTTATAAGTTATCAAGTTTTCATGAGGGAGGGGGTGGCGGGGAAGGAGGGGATCATGAGGAGCTGATGCCAAGGGCTCAAGTAGAAAGCAAATGTTTTGAGAATGGTGATGGCAGCACATGTACGAATGTGCTTCACAAAATGGATGGATGGATGGATTGTGATGAGTTGTATGATCCCCAATAAAATGACTTTTAAAAAGAAAGAAATCGCTGTTTTGAGTGTACCTATTCGAAGGCACACTCACAAGACTAGGTCACGTGCATTATGGAGATAACGTGTCTGCAGCCATTCACTGATCACAGACATGTGTTTGAACACTTGTGTTCCAATAGACATGTTTGTGTATGAACTGGAATCTTAGTGGCAATATCTTATTTATGCTCCCTCGTGTAGATAGATGATAGATACATAGTCAGATATTTTTCTGTATGAATGTTATACGTGATTTTTATGTATATGTATGTCTATGTATACTTGTCCATTTTTGACCTTCTTAAATGTCATCTGGTCAATTTGGAGTCATAGCAACCCTATGTACTGTGCCATCCTCCCAATCACTGCTCTGTCTGCCCTCTTGTGGCAGCCACGGTGTCCCTCCACGGCATCTAGGGCCTTCCCCTTCCCACTGACCCACCGCTTTCCTTTCCAACTGACCGGCCTCTCCTGAGGACAAGTCCCGAATAAGTGTGACAAAATCTCACCATCCTCACTTCTAAGGATCATTCCGCCTGTAGCTCATTCAAGGTAGATTTGTTGTTCTTTTGGAAGTTTATGGTATACTCATTATTCTTCACTAACATTGTAGTTCAAAGGCATTAGTCCTTCTTTGGACTTCTTAAATTTTATTTGTTGTTGCTGTGTGTGTGTATAGAGAATTTAAAAGCTGAGTGGAAATTGAATTGAAAGATAAAGGAACTTTTCCATGAACTTTGTGAAGCCCCTTGTACGAAAGAGACCATTGACATGGTCATTGCTTCTAACAACTTAACTTTGCTGATTATCCATTGTGTGTGCCAAATGATCACAGACACCATATTTAATTAATTATGAGCCATCTAATTAAATCTAAACAATTGGCCTACAGCTTATAGAGTAAGAATGTTATAGCTTTAAGCTTTTACAATAAAATTTAATGTATTAAAATGCCATTATAATTATAATTCATACACAGGGTATGAAGAAGTATTTTATGAACTCCCATAGAGTATGAAGGAGCCCGTATCATGGTGGTGGGCAAAAGCTGGGTTCTCCATGGGCGAGAGATGAGACTGTCTGCTCTAGAAAAGATATACAAACTCGGCAAAAAGTTAAGTATTATGTCAACTAGACACTCCTAGTCTAGTTGGTAGAGCCCAGCATATCAATCAGGTCATAGACCTATGACACCTCCTTTGAGGGTGTGGCCTTTGGTATAAGAGGAAGACTGAACTGAGCCACATTCTCTTTGGTCCCTCCCCTAGTGCTGGAGTTGGAGCCTGTGTCTGGTTCCTCAGACTCCGGTTGAGTCACCTGCCGATCTGTGGTAGTTACATAATCTGGTGTCAATTTGAGGATTAAGAGTGTAGGGGTCGAGTCTAGCCTCTCCATAACCAATGAGGCCTCTGTGTGGGCATGGCCTTCTCCTGAGGATTCTGGAAACTCCTATATTTCTTCCTTGGAGGCAGGAGACACTCGCTCTGCTCACTCCCTTGGAGACTCTCTATTTATAAGGCTCACTCCCTGGAGACACTTCTGAGGAGAAGCCACATGAAGCTTTCCTGAGGCAGTCAGAATTCTAGAGCTGAAGGAACCACGTATAGACTCCTGCCAGTGCTGAGATGCTTACAATGCCAGTGGATCCACAAGACTTCCAACACACTGGCCTGTCATCTTCCTGCATTCAGCATGATTGCATGTGTTTCATGATTCTGAAGAGGACTTTATAGATTGGTATCGGACATATGGGCTAAAATTGGACTATGGACTTGATCTGGACTGGGCTGGGATGTTTTATCAATATTCAATTGCTCTTGTATATACAACACTCAATTGCTCTTTCTTATACACATATGAGTGTCTGTGAATTGGTTTTTCTAGTCTACCCAGACTAACACATGATCTCAGGATCCATCAGCAGATTATCGATGGTGAAGTCATTTGGCTAACCTCAAGTCATTTACCTCTGAATCTACTGGCCTGTATCCATCTTCTTGCCCCAATTCTTCAACCTACTGCCTGCTCATCAGTTGCCACAGCTACATGAGCCAGGAGAAGCCTGCTTTGAACCAGACTTGACGTCCCTAATTCTATAACTATGTAAACAATTTCTCTCTATCAATATCTTTCTATAAACAAACACAAGTGTTATTAGTTTTACTTCTCTGAAGAACCCAACCTAAGACCTTCAGAAGCCCCTGTCTGGGGTGATTTTGTGCAGAATACACTTGAAAGCAGTGGATTTGGGGTTTGGGTTCATAGAGATCTGGATTATAACTGTCATAGGAACAGTGATCAACTTTCACTTCAGTAGTTTCTGCATTATATTCACAGAAGAAAGCAATAGGATCTTTAAGTTAGGCAATATTTTTAGCAGTCTCTAAAATCAAAACAAAACAAAAAAATCTTTCCTAGATTCAGAACACCAAAATGACATGTGGCTAGAAAATCATTTCAGAACCTCTGATTTGTCTGCACATTTATTTGAAGCAACTGAACTCTCCATTGTTGGCTTTCCCAAGGCCATCAAACCTGCACATTTAACAATAGGACTGTGTCCCTTTGTCCATTGGCATCTATGCTGTCCACAGCATAGATGTACTTGTCAGCTGATCCTGATCCATACCAACCTCCTGAATAATAGGATAAATTGCTGCCTGATATCCCACCATTCCTGTGATCAACTCAGATCAGAGAGACCATTGTCTTTGTAGAGTTTCCATTGACTGATTTTTAGAAGTAAATAACTAGGATTTACTTCCGAGATAGCATTAGTTCAGAAGCTTTGTTGGTACCAGTTAAGAACTATTGATAGCAACACTGTTGGATAGATGTCCACACTCATTCAAAAAGCAAAAACCCACCTCATGGTTATCAAGACTATTCTGATTCATAGTAACCCTGTAGAACCGATTAGAGCTGCCCCTGGAAGTTTCCAAGAGTAAGTATTTACAAGAGTAAAAAGCCGTATATTTCTTCTACAAAGTAGTTGTGGTTTTCAAACTTTTGATAAGCAGCACATCTTAAAACCTGCCATACCACCTGGGCTCTTATATTATCTGAATCTACCCACAAGACAGATGAAAAACCTCTCACATCTCCATGTCCAAAGAACCAGATGTGGTTGAAGATAGTTCAGAAATACCTCACCTCCTAATAGAAGATAAAATTCTCATAAAATCCAGACTCCCTGGAGCAATTGAATTTGGATGAACATCCATAACTATTACCCTGGCATGAACTTTATCCATTAATAGCTTCTGAAGTCTTCTCATTATAAATTGCTGCCTGCTAAGTTCCAAATGATAGTAACCCTGTGTACAACAGAAGGAATTGTCGCCTGCCCCTCCACTATCCTCACTGTCATTGCTGTTCCTAACCTCATTGTTGCAGCCATCGACTCGATCCATCTCATTGAGTGTCTTCCTCTTTTTGGCTGCCCTTTGTCTTTACCAAGCACGATTTTCTTCCCCAAGAGCTGGTCCCTTCTGATAGCCTGTCCAAAAGCACATGAGATGGAATGTCACAATCCTTGCTCCTAAGGAGCCTGGGCCAGACTTCTTCCAGCGTGACTGTGTTTGCTCTTCTGGAGCCCATGGCATAGTTAATATCGTCTCCAGCACTGCAGTTCATAGGCAACAGTTCTGCTTCAGTCTTCCTTATCTCATTGCCCAACATTTGCATGCACATGGGGCGATTGAAAATAGCATGGGTTGTTCAGGTATAGCTTTGCCTTCAATGTGAAGTTTCTGCTTTTTAACATCTTGCTGAGATAGTTTGCAGCATATTTGCCCAGTGCTCTATGTCATTTGATGTCCTGACTGCTCCTTCCATCGCTGTGGGTTGTGGAACCAAGCAAGATGAAATCCTTGATAACTTCAGACTTTTCCCCATGTATCATGATGTTGTTTATTGATCTGGTTGTATATCTGCCATGAACATTATATCCCTATATAGAGCTATCCAGAGAGGTTCAAAATGATAGGAGCTACGGAAAAGTTCGATAAGAAGTTGGTGAGTTTGTGGTGATGATCTCAACTCGTGCCATGGTGTGATGACTCTGAGGTGCATGGCTGCCCCAGCACCCCGCAGCTTCTGCTGTCCGCCAGGCCCCTCCCCTTGTCCAGCCCACATCTCCCCTTCCCTGCCCGCGTGTCTTTCTCCTCATAAATCAGTCTCATGCCCCAACACTTTCCTGACAATTACGCAAATAAGCATGACGTGGTTAAAAGCTGCAAAGGAGCCCTGGTGACACATGGGGCTGCCCACCTCGTGCATGCTCTCAACTCGATGGCAGTACGGTTATGTTTTTGGCTTGAGTTTGGATTTACAGCTAACAAGTCATCTGTTCACATGAAAAGATTAATCATAACAGCCTGAACCCTTTCACAGTCCTACAGCATGCCTGATTTATTGATGGGGTTTGTGTTAGTCCGGGTGGGCTAGAGAAACAAACCCATAGAAACTCAGATGTGTGTAAGAAAGAAGTTTATATACAAGAGCAGTTGAATCTTGAGAAAACATCCCAGCCCAGTCCAGATCAAGTCCATAAGTCTGATATTAGCCCATATGTCTGATACCAATCTATAAAGTTATCTTAAAACACATGCAATGATACCGAATGCAGGACAATGACAGGCCAGTGGGTAGAAAGTCTTTGGATCCAGTGGCATTGTAAGCATCTCAGTGCTGACAGGGGTCTCCGTGTGACTTCTCCAGGTTCCAGGGCTGCATCAGGGGAGTTCCATGTGGCTCCTCCTCAGCGATGTCTCCAGGGAGTCAGCAGAGAGAGAACATGTCTCTGACCTCCAAGAAGGAATCCAGGATTTCCCAGAATTCTCAGGAGAAGGCCATGCGCACACTGAGGCCTCATTGGTTATGATCTGATTGACTAGACTCCACCGCTTCACTCTTAATCCTCTCAAGTCCCAAATTGGCACCAGATTATGTAACTACCACATGGTTTCTATAATGCCCCTCTGTCACCTGAGTAGTGGAATTGGAAGGTCCATCACTCCTCTTATCCAATAAATCAACCATTTTTGTGTTCTCTGATCTCCATTTTTGTATCTCTCCCTTGTTTGGATTTTATCTTCTGTTGGTTATTTAAAAGTGGCTCATTTGTTGAATATATTAAAAATGCTTGCTGGTTCCCTCTCACATGTAGGTAACTTAAGTGGCATGTTAAAAAGAAAAGAAAATATTCTATTGCCTGACCTTTTTCTGAACAACATATCTATCATCCTAGGCTTGGATTTCAGGTAGTAAAGAAATATGGTATCAATCTTTACCTTTTTCTATTTGGAAAAAATTTTATTTCTCATGAGTGTTCATAACATTTCTTCCCCGTCTAACTTTGCAAATCATAAAAATGTGGTGGAATGGGTGCAAATATAGCTTTCTCTTCCATTCATTTACAAATTAAACCCCGTCTCCATGTCTTATTTTTTCTCTGACAAAATATCTTCAGTGAGTTATGTGGTGATTGCTTTGGCTCATCTTGTTCTGAACACCTTTTATGTTTAGGTTGAATACTTCTCCAAATTGTGGGAGAATTTTACAAGTTCTTTTCTTACATCATTTGGTGTTTTCCAAGGTCTATTTCACTCATAGCTACCTTTCATTTGGACCGTAAGACCACATTTTCTTGTTTGTCTCATCTCACTATCTCCCACTTCATCTCAGCTATCATTCCCAGGACTTGCTGCTACTGAGAAACCCCCTTGTTCCCATTCGACCTGCAGACTTAGCTTTGGGGGATTCTAACTTCACAGTTAAAATATGCCCTTATGGGGCCCAGCCTTATTTTCTGATTGTTGTCTTGGGGTGATGAATTCTGTCTATGGATGGGGAGAGAAAGTGAAATACAGAAGTCTCTGGCTGCCTCTTAAAGCTGCCCTCCCAACTATGGTGGGTGACAGAGTCATGGGTGCATAATGTTGACATTGGTTTAAAGGGTGGTCATACTCCTTTTGATAACTTGGAAAATCATTTAGGCTTTTTAACTTGTGGACTTTTTAATATACAAAATGGAAAAAATTAGTACCTGTATGGTAGTGTTGTCATAAGTACTACATGAACTACTCATTTAAAACATCGAGTTGGCTGTTATTAGAATGTCACACATTTAACTTGCTGGTGTGTCTTTTAATGCTAGAAGCACGATACGGGCAAAGGTTGGATTATTTTGATGTGCTGTAGACAGGTGTACACAGATGAAACGGAGTGCGTTTTTCAGTAGCCTTTTATCAGCCTTTTTAAGTGTCAAGGTTCCGACAACAGGATGATCATATGATCATACATCTTAGTTCCTGGACCGCTGTGGGCGTGTTTCTGTGTGTTCCCATTCACATTCTGATAGAATGTCATGTACTATGAAAACAACAACAACTAAACTCACTGCCATCGCGTCCGTACTGACTCGTGGTGACCCTGTGACTTTCCAGGATTGTGGTTCTTTATAGGAGTAGAACGCTTGTCTTTCCCACGGAGCAGCTTGTGGTTTTGAACTGCCGCCGTCAGGGGTAGCAGCCCAATGCATGAAGTCACAGGAGGAAAGGAAATATAGGAACACAGACTACTAAGACGTTTACCTTCCAATTGTGAAAATGACCTTCAAGTAAGAATTAATGCAATTAAATCAAAACATTAATATTTGGCATGACATCCATGTGACTATTGCCTTGTTGATATTTTGAAAAACTCTAAAGGAGTAAGTGTGGTCGTATTTCATAAGCAAATAGCAACCATCACATGGAAAAATAACATCTAGAAAAGTTGTGATGATTTAAATAACACTGTCTGAAGCAATGTAAACTAGCAAATTCTGATATTCTGTCACCTACCATAACTCTGTTCTCATGCTAACCTGGCTACAAATCAAGCCCACTGTCACTATGGAGCAATTTTGCTTTAACATGTGTAGTAAAACCAAAAACTAAGCCAGTTCCCATAAGTGTCAAGTGCATTCTGACTCATGGAAATGCTGTGACTTGCAGAGTACAGCACAGTGGTTCTCAACCTGTGGGTCACGGCCCCTTTGGGGGTGGGACAACCCTTTCACAGGGATCGCCTGATCCATAACAGTAGCAAAATGACAGTGATGAATTAGCAATGAAAAGAATTTTATGGTTGGGGGGGTCACCACAGCATGAGGAACTGTATGAAAGGGTCACAGCATTAGGAAGGTTGAGAACTACTGGTCTAGCAGCTCACCACAGCGTTTCCAAAGCAAATTGTTCCACAGGCTTTCTACCTAAGCACCTTTGGGTAAGTATGAGCTCCAGCCTTTTGGTTAATAGTCAAATGCTTAACTATATGAGCCACCCAGGGCTCCCTTATGATACATCATTTTAAATGTACATACCATGCTGTTCAGTAGTATCATAACCTCAATGAGTTTTATAAAATAGGGCATTTTAATGTCAAATGCGATACAATATAGCTTGTTGTCATTTTGGTTTGTTATCACTGAGTCAGTTCTGATTCACAGGGACCCCACACGTAACACGCAAAGCACTGCCCGGTCCTGTGCTGTGGGCACAATACGTGTAAGCCGACTGTGGCAGCTACAGTGTCAGTTCAACTCACTGACAGTCTACTTCTTTTTCTCTGACCTTAGGAAGCACGATGTCCTTCTTCAGCAACGGGTCCCTCCTGACGTGTCCAAATTGCATGAGACAAAGTATTGTTATCCTCCCTTCAAAGGAACATTGTGTCTTTACTTCTTCCAACACTGGATTTGGCTTTTCTGGAAGTCCATGCCATATCCAGTAGGCTTCAACAACACCATAATCCAGAGACACATGTTCTTCTTGGTCTTCCTTTTTTATGTCTAGTTTTGCAAACCGGTAAGGCAATTTAAAATACCATGGTTTGGCTTAGCCTTACCTTAATTTTCACAATGGCCTCTTGGCATTTTAACACTTTACAGAGCACATTTACAATGAAGTTTCCCGATGCAGTGCATTGTTTGATTTCATGGCTGCTGCTTCCCTGGGTATTGGTGACCGACGATTCCTCCTAAGGACATCATTTTTTGAGACATTATCAAATGCCCTTGAAGCAGGTTATTTTAAAGCCTCTCTTAGTAATGTTTTCTGAGCCCTCAGAAGTTATTCAACTCCTAATTGAAGGAAATTATTCATTGTCAGATTTTAAGAATTATTGTGTTTTAAAAAAGCTCTAATTAAGCTACATTTGAGCTTCTGAGAAATTTTTTTAGACTCACTATTAGCATGTGGGTACAGAAGATAAATGTCTCCTTTCCTTTACCTAACTGCCAGTTAAGAGATGGACCAATTAAAAATGGCCCAGGTCACGTTGCTGAGTTTGAGGGCAGTTTGATAACACTTCATTGTTCAAGCTGTAGAGCTAAGAGGTCTCCAAATGAACATTACTTAGAGACATTCTTGTCAATTAGAGCTACTGCTGTCAGCAAAAACAGCTTTTCTGAGCAGCGGTATTGACATTTGACATTGCAGAATAAGGAAATATTCATTTAGTTTGATATATTTCCCCACTTGTATTTGTTTTCAATGCTATTCTATGTGCATATGCATCTTTACAAAATATCATGGATGTGCTATATGAAACTCTCGTAGAAAGAAAAGTTGGAAAATGGGGGAAAATGTGAGTCAGGGCAAGAGGGAGAAGTGAGGGAAGTTTGGCATCTCTTAAGCAGGATTTACAATTAACTAAGGATGTTTCCCAGAGAACGCAAAGTCTAAGTGTGTAGAAGGCAGTTTATGGTCTTTATCTGGTTTTGCTTTTGTTTGTTGGCTTAGTTTAATGCTCATCTGATGAAAGGAAGAGGCAGGACTTGTTTGGAAGACTTTACATGAAATGAAAGCTCTAGCGAATCACCGCTCTTTCATCTCCCAGACCCTCAGCAACGGACAGCGCGTTCGCTCCACTCTCTCCTCACCTGCGCCTCACCGGCGCACAGGCCGTTAGAGTGCTTGTAGGGACTCACTGCTGACCTGCTGAAGGGCCAACCAACATGGGAAAAGTTAGCTTTGCAGCTGACAAAAGCCAACCCAAAGCCAAGCCACTAAGAAAGAAAGGCCAGGAAATCAACTTCAGAAAAGTCAACCCTGGCAAACCCTGTGGAGCACATTTCTACTCTGACTTGCATGGGCGGCCAGAAGTCGGGGTTAGTGTTAAGGCAACTGGTGCTTGTGGAGGCAGTGGTGGTGGTGGTGATGGTGATGGTAAAGGTGGTGATGGAGGTTGGGGTTGTGACAAAGAGAGTGGTGATGGTGACGGGGTGGCCGTGGTGGTAGGAAAGGTGGTCATGGTGGTGATGGGGTGGCAGTGGTGGTGATGGTTATGAAGGAGGCAGCTGTGACAAAAATGGTGGTAATGATGATGGCAATATAAATGGTGCTGGTGCTGGGGTGGTAAAGGAGGTAATGATGGTACTAGTAAAGGTGATGGTGGTGGTGGTTGTGACAAAGATGGTGGTGATCGTGATGGGGTGACAGTGGTGATGGTAATGTGGTAATGGGGGTGGTAATGGTAGTGCTGATAAAGGTAATAGTGATGATGGTGGTAGTGATGGTAAAGGTGCTCGTGTTTGTGGTGTTGGTTTTAATATTGATAAGTGTCTTTGGAAACACTGAAGTAATTGCTTTGTGTTCGTATTAGCCCTACTTTCTTGGTAATGCTTTTTTGTTTTAATTATTTTCTTAATAAAACAGGACAGACTTATATTAAGTATACTAAGGACTGCCTTAGAAAATATTCAACCAGAATGTTCTCAAAGGCATTTTCGTGATCCTTAGATGTGATTAGTTTGGCTGTTAGTTTGGTCAGGTCAAAAAGAAGACCAATCCGTAGAAAAAGGACATAATGATTGCTAATATCGAGTTAGAGCTGACTGGATGGCAACTACCAACAACAGACAAATGACTAATGCAAGTACTCCCTTACACTTTCAGGCGTGCAATAGGGCAGACACAGTGGAAAGTGCATCACGGCATGATCTCATTTACTTTCTCGTCATTGCTATCAAGCAATACTGTTCTTAAAGGTAACCATTCTTCCACCTTCTCTCCTCAAAGGTTTTGCTGAACTATGATTGTAACTCTAATCCTAGACATGTTGTGTCAAAAGTAGGTAGGGTAATTGATCCTTGTTCCGGTTGTCATGTTCCTGCATCCCAGATTATAACCTTTATCCTTGGCTATGGAACCCCAGTGCCAGCCTTCTCTTGTGGAGCTGTGCATCTAGAGAAAATCAATTCTGTATTGCTTAAATTTGACTTTTGTGACTAATTCTCTATCATTAGCAAGACTTAAAATATAATTCAAAGGCAATTTGTCAAAGATCCTTAAATACCAATCTCAAATAGGAGCAGCTGACTTTGTAACACTTTGATACACTTTCTGAATGTCTGTCAGACAAAGATCTTTGACTTCAAATAAAATCACTTTTCTTATCTGAAGCCTCTGGTGAAACTGGAACATAGATGACAGTCTCTGCTTCTACCTGTTCTAAGACCTGTGCAGTGTCCTTCCAAAGCCGCCTCACATTATGAAGCATGGCGTTTCTCGGCATTGCACTCTGTAGCTAATTAGGGGCACTAAAGCTTACAGTGCCTGCTACAATTATTGACCCAAGCTAGACAACCTAGTTCTGTTTAACCCCATCATTTACTTACTAGCTGGGTTTTAAGCTTAACCTCATTGTGATTAGAGTTCTTATGTGTCAAATGGCCATGCTGGTGAATGCACAGGACCCTCATTGATGAGTCAGTGCTGACTCAAGCTGACCTCATGTGGCAGCTTGAACTGCTCTCTGTGGACTTCTGGGGGCTATGACTTTCCATAAGCAGAGTGTCAAGATTTCCTTCCTTCTAAAGAGAAGCTGGGTGTTTTTAAGTCCCCATTCTTCAGGCAAGTCAATGCATGGTGACCCTACCAGACTGAGTAGAAATCCCCCTGTGAGTTTCTTAGACTGTAACACTTTACAAGAGTAGAAAGCTTTGTCTTTTTGCCCAAAGAGATGCTAGTGGTTTCTAACTGCAGACCTTGAAGTTTGAAGCCTAATGTGTAACCACTACACTATCTAGGCTCCTTTATAGGAAAGCAATAGAGT
This sequence comes from Echinops telfairi, assembly GCF_000313985.2. Classification (NCBI taxonomy): domain Eukaryota; kingdom Metazoa; phylum Chordata; class Mammalia; order Afrosoricida; family Tenrecidae; genus Echinops; species Echinops telfairi. Next base: position 4,314,549 of record NW_022107431.1, read on the forward strand.
GCAAATTGTTTGTACCACATAGGGACTCTGCACATCATGATTCTGTCTACACTATGAAGTGTTTAGAATAATTATGTAAGTAATAAACAGAAAAGTAAATGTAGAAAGCCCTCATAAACTTACAATTATCAATATCATCAATATTATTATAGCCACAAAAGGAGACAAAAGAAAACACATTTCCTCAATTCAATTATGACTCATAGTGACCCTATAGAACAGAGTAGCATTGGCTCTGTGGGTTTCTGAAACTCTAGCTTTTTAAAGGTACAGAAAGCTTCGTCTTTCTCACAATGTAGTTTTGAACTGCTTACCTTGTGGATTGCAGACCAATATGCCAAAATATAAAGTGTTATGATAACCTACAATGAAAGGAGAATTAAGGAAAAGATGTTTTAAGCTAAATCAAGCATTACATTAAAAAAAAAAAAACTGACAAGCTTCTGAGATCGACAGCCGAGCTAGATGGCTGCTTGTTTGCCTTCAAGCATTTAAGACCCCAGAAGCTATATCGTTTGATAGCCGGGCACAGTCAGCTTTCTTCACCCCATTTGCTTGTGAACACGTCTGTATTCAGCAATCATGTCGGGAGGGTGGGTATCATGAAATGACCATTTAGCTGAGCAAGGTGCTCTTGTATTAACGGAATGCACACGAGTAGGCCCAATGTCTACCTGCTACCCTACTACTAAACCTATAAATATATGCACATAGGTCTATTTCCCCCATAATCATAAATATATTTACATATGTACATGTCTGTATTTAGGCGTCTATGTATGCCCTTTGCCTCCTACTCATTTCCTCACACTTTCCTCCTGTCCGATTACCATGTTCAGCCTTCATTCTGATTTCAGTAATTCCTCTCAGTTACCTTGCCCTTGGTCACTCCCTACCAGTCCTCCCATCCCCTCCCTGCCACTGATTTTGAACCACTCTTTGTTCCCTTGTCCCTGGGTTGGCCAACACTCCTCCCTTCCCCTACCTCCCACACTCTCATGTCCCTCCAGGACCTTGATCCCTTTATTTTCTTCTCACATTGTTTGGCTAGGTGGACCTGCAGATATATTAATATGTGCATAAAATTAATATGCGCATATGTGCATAAAATTGGGGATGACTTTGACAGCACCAAAGTAGCACATAAGAACATGGTGATGACGCAGCAGCAACACCGACAAGCTAACAAACAAAAAAGCCACTGACATACAAAATTTAAAAGAAGTGAAAAAAACAAAGCAAATAGGCAGAAAAAAAAGAAAGATAAAAGCCTGTAAGTAGTTCAAGGTCTGTTTGTTGACCCTTAGGAGTGTTTTCTGGATGAATCTGATAGGGTGCCACATCATGGCTCTAAAGTCCATCCTTTATACTCTATTGGGACCTCCTTGCTCTGCTTCCCCTGCCACTCCATTGTACGCCCCCAGTTTTGCCTCAGTGTGGTAGGGTCAGCTCAGTCACACATCCCACACTGTGTCTCCAGTGCTGTCCCCTGTAGGGCCATGGGTTAGTGCAGGATGTCGCATCTCAGAAGCAACAAAGCCCACAGAGAAGAAGCACATAAGCCTGTGTGAACACGAGTTGTTGAAGGGATCAGGTAGCAGACACCAAAGAACAATAACCATCATTGTGTGTTCACCTTCCCCACATAAACGCTGAAGACGAATGTGTGCATAAGTAAATGTGGTGAAGAAGGCTGATGGTGCCCGGCTATTGAGAGCTATAGCATCTGGGGTCTTAAAGACTTGAAAGTAAACAAGTGAGCATCTAGCCCAGAAGCAACAAAGCCCACATGGAAGCAGCACACCAACATGTGTGATCATGAAGGGCCTAGGGGACCAGGTTTCAAGCACCAAAGGCGGGGGGTTGGGGAGGTGGGGGAAATCATATCATCGTGAATGAGGGGAGCGTGTGATGGGGACCCAATGCCCATCTGTAGACAACTGGACATCCCTTGCAGAGGGGTAGTGGAGAAGAGATGTGTCACTCAGGGTTCAGTGTAGCAATAATGAAACTCACAGCTATCCGCTAGTTCTTAAATGCTTCCTACCCCCAACTATCATGATCCCAATTCTATCGTGCAAACCTGGTTAGACCAGAGGATGCACAGAGGTACAGATGGGGACTGGAAACACAAGGAATCTAGGACAGATGAACTCCTCAGGACCAGCGGTTAGAGTGGCGATACCGGGAGGGAAGCGGGGAAGAAAGGGGGAATCGATAACAAGGTTCTACATATAACCCCCTCTCTGGGGGATGGGCAAGAGAAAGGTGGGTGAAGGGAGACGCCGGGCAGTGTAGGACAGGATGAAATAATAATTTATAAATTATTAAGGGTTCATGAGGGAGGGGGAGTGGGGAGGGAGGGGGAGGGAAATAGGAAAATGAGGAGCTGATTCCAGGAACCCAAGCGGAAAGCGAATTTTGAGAATGATGAGGGCAACAAATGTATAAGTGTGCTTTACACAATTGATGTATGTATGGTTTGTGATAAGTTGTATGAGCCCCAATAAAATGATGTAAAAAAACAAACAAAAATAAAACAGACAAGCAAAAAAACTGCCATCAAATCAATTCCAACCCCTATATAAGGTCTCTGAGGCTGTCAGTCTTTACTCGAGAAAACCTCATATTTCTCCCTTGAATTGGTTGGTGGGTTTGAACTACTGGCTTTGCAGGTAGCAGTCCAACACTTACCCTATGTTGATTTTAAATTTATACAAAATATTTTCTTTCTGTTCCTATAGAGCCAGGAAATCAAAAATGTTGGCGATGGAATGGCCAATAGGACCCTCATGTGAGCAGTTCATAGAAAGACATCAAAATGAGATTGCTTCAATTCTAGAATACTGGAAGACAAGTTTTCAACCTGCAGATCTCACGGGGGCTCTTCGTGGATCTTATTGCCTCGATGCTCACTCCCTCCATTGTCTTCCTCTTGTTGTTTTGTTCCTCAACCTAGCCCTTGGTGATGATTCGGGACCATGTTAGCTTAGACGCTGCTGGGTGAGGTAGGGGCAGAGCATGCATTTCAATTGTGCTGAAGCCTGATGACATCTCCTTGGTCTGGCTCTTAAGCCTATGTGCAAAAGAGAGAGAAGCCGGGGAGCAGCGACTCCTCTTTGGCCCTGCCCCTTCTGCCAGAGCTGCATCTTGTGTCTGTGTGTTGCCTGGTGATCTAGAAGCCTTCAGTGGGCTGCCAGCGGTGGATTCATTCAGCTGACTCTGGATCTGCATCCACCTGCCTGTGCCAGTGTGGCCTCTGCTTTGTCACCCTGCTTCCTGGTCCTCTGCTTCCAAGATTCAGGAGAAGCCTGACTTGAACACTGGGCGAGCCAATTCTTAGAAGATTTTCCTTCTATATGCAACACATACAAGGGCCACTGGTTTTGTTTCTCTGGAGATCCCACCTAACACGGCCTCCTTCCTCTTCCTCTTTACCACTAACAACCAAACAGACGAAACCCAGAACATTTCAAATTCTACACACATTTGAACATTCCTCAAAGATGTTTTCTTCTCTTTTTTAAGTCTGTAAATAAGAGCCACCACGGCTGCATGGAGTGTCTCCTTCTGTGAGGCTCTGAATAGGCAGAATCTGCAGTGAGGCAGTAACAAACCCTACGTGGGAGATCGCTGCCACCCCCAGCTTCCTCAGCGCCCAAGCCCAGGGCAGCATCAAGACGATTCTCGTTTGACAGAGGCAGTTCCTTTTCAGATATCATAATGGGGTGCAGTGCCTGTCACTTGTGTGTATCCCTGCGCTTTTCCATTGCCCACGGTGTCCCTCCCCTGGCACTGATCTTGCCTGACCATATGTCTGAAGTATGTAAGACAAAGGCTTGACATCCTTGCCTCCAGGGAGCACTCTAGACAGGCTTGTTGCAAGTCAGAGTGACCCTCCATACAGCCGAAGCAAACATGACGTGGTGCTGCACCAACTTCACCTCCCAACCCTAGCTGTGCTTGAATCCATTGTGGTAACCACTAAGTGATTATTTCCACCAAGCGCCTTCCTCTTTTCCGCTACCCTTTACCTCATTCAGCATGAAGTCCTCCTCCAGGGGCTAGTCTTTCCAGATACCATGTCCAGAGGACGTGAGACAAAGTTTGAATGGACTCCCTTCTAAGAATTCTGGTTAGATGTTTTCCCAGGATGACTTGGGCATTCATCTGGAAGTCCGCTTTGCCTCTCATGGGAACAAAAGTGCTTGTAAGCTGTTCATCCCTTTCATCATTTTCAAAAATCTGTATTTATATAAAAATATTATATTATCTCCATTATATCTATATTAAATAACATATAAATAAAATTCACATCCAAGATTTATAAAATGAAAAAGATTTATTTATTTAAATATATACAAAAATACATATGAATATATTTATAAATATAACTTTATATTTGTAAATATAGACATACAATACAGAATATAATTATATAATGTGTGAATATATGTTTATTTATCGATAAATATATACAAATAAATAATATGTATATGTAAAATTATATCCATATCAAATTTTATATCATTTCTAAATAACTAAAATGAAAACATTTTTTTTAGTCAAGATGTCTTTTTTATACTCAATCAGTTTATCAAAAGTCAATGGTTAGTCTTTGCCTATTTGAAGGTAAAATATTTCTTCCCGATGTAACTGCAATTTTTCTGTCTTGCTTTTAATTTTCAAAGTGGGGGTTGATTCTTCTTCTTGGCACTTTGTAAACTGATGTACACAGAAAATCTTAGATCTGTGCTTTTATACCTTGTAGAAAATCCTCGGCCTTTATAGATGTAAGTATTTATTCTGTGCCATCCCTCTCTCTCTCCTGGCACCCCAACTCTCCCCCTGTGCCCAGGCGTCTTCCGTGTGCTTTACGACTGGTCCATATTCTTGTTTTTGTCTTCAGCTTGGATAGTGGTATCTTCTTTAATATTGGCCTGTTCTTCAGTTTCTCAATTTCACGTTCTTCTGGTCTAATTTTCATTATACCCATTTATTGTCAATTTAGCTTCAAGTTATTTTCCAATATTGGAAAATCCACATGGTTTCTGTGGTTATCAAGTTCCAGTTCTTTGATTTTAAAAAAGTGCTTTGTATTTTTATGTTTTTCACATACTTCCCTATGATTTTATAAAGAAATTAAACCATTATTTTGAAGCTTGTGTCTGCTAATTATAAAATCTCTTTCACCTAGCCATTGTTTCTCCTACTTTATTTTTTGTCTTGAGTTTTCATTATTCTGCCCTGCCTCTTAGATGAGGGGTATTTGATTTCATATGTGACAACATGTATAACAAATGATCTAGTGAACAATCATGTATTCTTCTACTCTGTCCCTCTAGCCCACGAGAGCAGAAACAAGCCAGCACAACCCCACAAAGAACCAAGCTCCGGTGACACAGGGTCACGCTTTTGCTGGGTTTGACCTACTGTATCATCACAGTTGTAGGGTGTCACCCTTCAGCAATTCCCAAAGACATCCTGAGATGTAGGGCTGGCTGCTTCTCACTGATTGGACAATCCTGACTGTTCCTCTTTATTGTCTCAGTACTGCTGGGCTATGAGCAATTCTGCCTCAATTGTTGCAGACTCTAAAACAAACCCACTGCCAGCGAGTCCATTTTGACTCATAGCAACCCCATGTTCTACCCTATGACGGGAGAACAGCCCTGCGGGTTTCTGAGACTGCAACTCTTTATGGGAATATAAAGTCTTGTCTTTCTCATCAAAACAGTTGGTCTCGAACTGCTGTATTTGTGATTAGCAGCTTCATGTGTAACCTACTGTACTTCTCACTGGAGACAGTCTCCTCAAATGATTGGTCCCTTAACAGTGTACTGTTTGAGATTTAGGAGATAGCAAGTCAAATATCAGGTTCAGTTTTCTGTCCCCTTGTTTTTGTTAAGAGCCTTGGTGCTCTGTGTCAGGCATTGGGCTGCCAATGACAACTATAAGGTTGGCAGCTCAAATCCTCCAACTGCCCCACAAGAGAAAGCTGAGGCTGTTGGCTCCCATAAAGGTTTGTAGAAACTCTCTACTGGGTGGCTCAGAGTTGGGATTGGCTCAAGGTCAGTCGGGTTAGTTTATGGTTTGGCCTCCAGTAGTTTCTTATTTTACAATGTCTCAAGAGCTCTGCTTCCTCCTTTGTCTCTATTTTCAACCTTTGCCCAAATACCCTGAATTCTCAGAAGCCTCCCCAGCACGTTGACTGGCAAATTCCCCAAGGGAAGCAATGGTGGCCGAGCGGCAGCTTCCTTCTCTGTGGGAACCTCTCAAGTCCTGGCTGACTCATGAACTCCTCCTCCAAATAGATGGTTTTGTATCTTCTCTGGCTTCTTTCTATGTGATCTCCATGGAGATTGTGGTCCACTACGTGCTTCCCTAGCTGAGTCAAACGTGGTGGCCTCAGGACTACTTTCCTCCTCTCTTTTAATTGCAGGCACGTAGGAGGTCAAACTGGACCGCACTGAGAAAATGACAGGGCTACACAAAAATAGGAGGGATTGCGAATTCATTTTACTAAATTTATCCTCAAGCATTTATTCAGTTTTTAAAATTCTCCCAGAGTTTTTTTTTCCAAAGACTAGAATAGTAGTGTAGTGGTTAAAACACTCCTCTGCTAACAATGATTTCCATGGTTTGAATTCATAAGCTGCTTCAAGGGAGAAAGATGTGGTGATCTTCATTCATGAAGGTTTACAGCCTTCAGGAAGCCCAGGGACCATTCTTCTCTGTTCTATAGGGTCTCTATGAGTCAGAACCAACTAGACAGCCGTGGATTTATAGCATATACAAACTGTTATGTGTACGTTGTCTTGTCATTGATAAGCTTTTTTCCCCTCCACATAAATAGTATATGTAGCTTTTTCATTTGGTAAGCAAGTTGAGATTTAGATTTTGCAGTTCATTTTACAAAGAATATTGCTTTCAGGAAATGAACACACATAATATTGAACAAAGCTCCCCAAAGGTTGTTAAGTGAGCATAAAACTTCAAAGATAAAGTCACAAGAATCGATGAATGTTAAATAAATTCAGAATACAGAATTGGGCTAATATATTAGTTACAACACAGCTAATTTGGAAAACGCATAGTTTTAAGCAGCATGTCAATTAGTAGAAACTAAGCACATTGTAGAATGGAAGATTGAATGAGTTCAATATCGAAGGAGACCATTTCTCTGTACATAGTTAGGTTTATCTCCCAAGATACCAATCAGACTCAGAAATCGGATAGAAGAGGCTGTCTCTTAAAGAGCACCCATAAAGATCACAGCATATAAGTATACCACACATCAACATGTGGGTAATTTCCACTGTGCTGCAGTTAGAAACTGTAGTTATGGTATGCAAATTCCATTAGAAAACATTTGCTCAAGCTTTTTTGTTTCTGCTCCGGGAACCACTCGTGATTGGGAATTGATCTGTTTCTGCCAGGTCACAGCCTTGGTGATTGTAGAGAGCTCAGTTTTCTGTAACACGTGGGATTGTTCAAGAGACAGATTTGTTTCAACCTCAACCTGATTAGGAGTCTCTGACTGCTGAAAATGGGTAAGTGTTTCACTATGAGCTGAGAGTTTTGTAGTTCAATCCCTTCCAGGTGTACCTCAGAAGGAAAATATCTTCCTGTGATCTGTAAAGATCACAACCAAGATAACCCCATGAGACCCAATTTGTTCTCAAAACCATGGAGTAGCCATGAGTCAGAGTGGGCGTAACACCATCAGACTTGGTCACTGGTGCCAAGAACTAAACCAAACTGGGAAAACTGCAGAGAGGCCACATCTGACCTCCTTTGTCTACATCAAAGGAGGGGAATCCAACAGGTCACACTAGCCTGGGGCCAATTGCCACAAGGTGGAGGTCAGACATGCCTACATCTATCTTCTATTTCATCACTATTCTGACACCAACCATGCCTCCCTCAACACTCTACATTTCTGCTGGGTTCAATGATCTATTACAATGGCTACACGGAGCTCACAGGCAAGACTTATTGGGGAAGTCAACACATCAATAGATAAACAGTAAAGACAGAGTTTTTAGTCCTCAGTGGCACCTCTTCCCAGTCAGCAGTCGTTTTTCCTATCTGTAGCCCTCATCCTTTCAGCCATGTGGTCCCGTGGTCTCTGCTTTCTTAGACAAGGAAGCCTGTCCACTATTCTGCCCCACAGTCTCCTAGTCTCCAGACCGTTCCTCTGCTCCACTCAGGCCTCTTTGCCTTGGTCTCTGATGTCACCATGGTCTAGCATCTGCTGCCTTTGCCACGTTAAGTAGGAATTTCAAACTTACTCCACTAGGGGCTCTTCTTGGTGGTCCTGGGAATTCTCCCTGTTCTTGCTTCGGAAGAGAGCTCTTATAGCCAGGGGAATGACACCCAAAGCTGACCAGTCCCCTCTCTTAGTATTTCACCTACTCTATTAGTAGAGTCCCACCCAACCATTTGGTGGCAGTTACAGAGGCGTAGTTAAGCCAAAAACCAAACTCCCTGTCCTACAGTCAATCCTTGCTCATAGTGATCCTATAAAATAGACCTCTGTTGGTTTCTGAAGCTGTAACTATTTATGGGAGTAGAAGGCCTTGTCTTTCTCCTGCACTGGTCTCAAGGTTAGCAGGCCACGTATAACGGCTACAGCACAAGGGCTCCGTGGATAAAAGAGTCATGTTAAAGGATTTCACAGCACCATGCAAACCCTCTGTCATGAAGTTGATTCTGCCTCATAGTGATTCTTATATAGGGTCTCAGTGACAATAAATCTCTATGGAAGCAAACATGCTTATCTCTCTCCCAAGACAGGGCTGGTGGGTTCAAACCATCAACCTTGTGTTTAGCAGACCAATGCCTAACCCACAGAACCACAAGCATCCTCTTAAGGAATTAAGTATTAAGGGAAATAATAGAATATACTATTTGTAATTTGAAAATTATCTGATTTTACCCTAGGAGTTTCCTACTTTTAATAAATATAAAAATCAACAATCTTGTACCCAATGGAGAATTACACAAGACAGTTTCCCAATGAGGGTAATCCCTCTGAGGATAATGGAGCATCAGCAGCCTTCTAAGCTCCACAAGACCCAGGAAAAGCAGTAAATAGCTGAATAAAAGCCCAGAGAAAACCAATGATAGGAGAGGGACTTTGAAGAGGAGATGGGGTGAGATTCTATGAGAATTTCACAAGAACTAAAATGAAACCAAAACATTTGAATGTTCAGGCCTTCACGTCAAGGGAAATGTGTTTTTCTTTTCTCCTATTTCTGATCAGATTAATGTATTCAAAAGTATCAATTATTCTTGTCTTCCTTATCCAATGTACAACTTTCACATGCATATAAAGCAATTGAAAAATACCATGACTTCAGTCAGGTTCACTTTAATCCTCAAAATAACATCTTTTCACGCCAACCCTTTCCGGAGGTCTTATGAAGCAGATTTCCCCAATGCGATGCTTCATTTGATCTTTTGACTCTTTCTTCCATGAGCCTGATTTTACACTCCACTAAAATGAAATCCTTGACAACTACAATGTGTTTTCCGTTTTTCATGTTTCCAATCGGTTCAATTGTGAGGATTTTTATTTCTTTACATCAAGTAGGAGATCAGCAGTTCAAAACCACCAGGTGCTCTTGGGGAGAAAGACAAGGTTTCTCCTCCCATAAAAAGTTACAGTGTCAGAAACCTCCAGGGGCCGTACTGCTACAGGGTCCTTATGAGTTGGAATTGACTCGGTAGCAATGAGTTTGGTTTGGGTTTAGAGTTTACATTAAGTTGCATCCATATTGAAGACTGAAATCCCTGTTCTTCATCGGAATGTGCTTTGAGTAGTGCAAAAGCCTTCCTCTAATCTTCTTCATATAATCCAGTTTCTCTGATTATTCACTCAGCATTTAAATTGAATAAATGTGTGAGAGAGTATGAGCACCACACTGATGTGCAACTCTCTTGATTTGAAGCCATGCTGTATTCCCTTGTTTCAGTAACCCCCAAAAAATGTCTATTGATCCATGTATAAGTTCTATAGAAGCACAATGTATTATACTTGATTCCTTTTTTTTTTTTTTAATCAAATCTATCTGTAGTTCGAATGCCTTTGCTCGGTCAATAAAACACAAGTAAGCATTTGTTTCCTGGTCTTCTCTGCACTCAGCCAAGCTCCCTCCGACATCAGCAATGATCTCCTTTGTTCCACTTCCTCTTCTGGGTCCTGTCATTGCACTGCTGCAAACATTGTTGGATGATCTTCAGGGAAAATTTAACTTGTATTTGATCTCAATGATATTGATTCATAACTTATGAATTCTGTTGGGTCACTTTACTTTGATGTGGGTACAAAGATGGAATTCTTCCAGTCATTTGACCAAGTAGCAGTCTTCCAATTTTCCTGGCATAGACGAATGAATGTTCCCAGTGTTTTGCCAGCTTGTTGAAACACTTCAGGGTATGCTACCAATACTTGTAGCTTTGTTTTTCACTAACAACTTTGATGCAAATTGGACTTTTTCCTTCAGTACCATTGGTTACTTATTATGTGCTATCTCTTGAAATGGTTGGATGCTGACCAGTTCTTTCTGGTACAGTGGCTCACTGTAGTTTTCCCATCTTCTTTTGATAATTTTGTTCTTATTGAATAGTCTGTCAATAGTGTTTCAATATTTTCTTTAATATTTTTCATTTCAAATATGCTGAGTGTGTTCTTCCATTTTGGTTTTCTAACGCTATGTCTTTGCACATTTAGTTATACTATTTTATCTTCTTGTAGTGCCCATTAAAATATTCTGTATCTATCTTTCACTTCATCATTTATTCTATTTGCTTTAGCTACTCTACAATTAAGAGCAAGTTTCAGAGTTTTCTGACATCAACTTTGATCTTTTCTTTTTAATGACCCTCCGCTTTCTTCGTATGTGATGTTTTTTATGTCATCCTGAGCTCATTAGGTCTACTTTCATTAGTGTTCAATCCTCAAATCTGTTCCTCAGGTGTTCTCAAAATTTAGGTGGGTTATTCTCAAAGGTATCTTTTGTTTCTTTTTAATATGTTTTCATTTTCTTCAGTTTCAACTTGAACTTACATATGAGCAATTGATAGTCTGTTCCACAGTCAGCCCTTGGCCGGGTTTTAAATTCTGATATTGAACTCTCTTCCCACAGATGAAGTTCATGTGTTTTCTGTGTATTCCATCTATAGAAGTCCATATGTATAGTCATTGTTTGTTTTGTTTAAAAAATTACTTTTAACAATCAGGAGCTCTGGTGGCATAGTGATTATGCGTTGGGCTGCTAATCATAAGGTACGCAGTTCAAAACCACTAACTACTATGTGGGAGACAGATGAGGCTTTCTACTCCTATAAAGAGTTACAGTCTTGGTAGCCCACAGGAGTTCTATCCTGTTCTATAGGGTTACTACGAGTCAGCATTGCTTGATAGCAGTAAGTGAGTTAGGTACAATTGAGTAGGCTTCATTAAGTGACACACTGTGGCAGAATAGAACTCCCTAGTGTCTATTTCAGGCTGTACATTTATAGGAGCACACTGGCACATCCGCCTCTCTTTGAGCCACTGGCTGAATCCAACTACTAACCCTACATTGACTACTAAGGTCTGAAGTATTAGTGCCACCAGATTACAGGGGCCAAGAAAATTCAGCCTTTAGAAATCACAAAAGCATGTAGGTTAGGCTTTATACCACTAACCTTGAGGTCAGCAGATCAAACCCACCAGTGGCTGTGTAAGAGAAAGATGAAGCTGTCTGCTCCTATGAAGATTTACAGCCTCATAAATCTGATATAGGGTTGCTATGAGTCAGCAGTAACTTGATGGCAGTGGGTTTTTTTCATTTTAATATCTAGCCAAGTATCACAATAACAAAAATAACACCCACTCCTTTTTTCTGTAGCTTCGGCAAGCGTGTTCACTTTCTGATTACTGTTTCTTTTAATCAGTGACTGTATGTTAGTATTTGAAGAACACAGCCTCAGGATTGGAGAAAGGCCTATTAACTACCTGTCATGGGCAAATAACACACCTTACTTGCTGAGCAGGAGGAGGACTGGAAGCATGGGTTGACTAAGATCAAAGACAACAGGGTTCCTTACGGATTGCTACTGAACATGAAGAAAAATAAACTCCTCACAACTGGACCATACGCCATGCCATGATAAACGGAGAAGACTTTAAAGCTGTCAAGGATTTCATTTCACTGGAGTCCATGGTCGGTGCTCATGGAAGAAGCAGTCAAGAAATCAAATGACAAATCATGTTGGGCAAATCTCCAGAGTAAAGGTGGACGAAAGTGCCTCTGGCTCAAGCCGTGGCCTGGTCAATTGCCTCATACGCATGTGAAAGCGAAGCAATGCACAAGGAAGACCAAGACAAGGGATGTCTTCGGATATCTTGTGCCCGCAAAGAATGCTGCAAGTACCGTGTACTGAAAGAAGAACAAGCCAGTCGGTTCTAGAAGTAGAGCCAGAGTGGTCCTTCGAAGGGAGGATGACGAGTATCTCACATACTTTGCACGTGTTATCAGGAGACAAGAATCCCTAGCGAAGGCCCTTATGTTCGGTAAAGTAAGGGTTTAGTGATAAAGAGGAAGACGCTACAGGAGATGGATTGCATAGTGGTGGCAACAATGGGCTGAAACATAACAACGATGTGAGAGTGGCAGAGGACAGGGCAGTGTTTTGTTCTGCTGTCAGTTCTCACGAGTCAGAACTGACTCAACGGCAGCTGTCATGTGAGAAGGAGTTCTGATTATGCAGTGGTTATGTGCTGGGCTGCCATCCGTTTGACTGGCAGTTCAAAGCCAGCAGCAGCACTGCGAGAGGAAGACTGGGCTTTCTACACCCACATACATTTTATAGTCTCAGAAACCCACAAGGGGTCACTGCGTGTCACCATTGACTTGATGACAGTGAGTTTGGTTTTTGGTTTATCAAGTAACAGGTAAATAGTTAAATTTGGGGATTAAAATATATTAATGAATATAAATATATACTTACTTTTTAAAAAGTGTCTCTATGTGGATTCAAACCCCAATCTTTCAGTTAGTTGCTGACACTAACTTTTTGCAAGACTGAATAAAAATCTCATTGTTATCAAGTTGATGCCACTCATAGCAGCCCTGTCGGACAGGGTGGGACTGCCCCGGTTGGTTTCTGAGACTCTTTACTGGAGTAGAAAGTCTTGGCCTTCTCACGTGGAGCAGCTAGTGGTTTTGAACTGCTAATCTTGCAGTTAGTAGCCCAATTGATAATCACTATGCATCCAGGGGTTATTGACTGAAAGCATCAAGTATAGATGGAAAGACTCCAACGACATTAAAACAGTCCTTGAAAGGCAGAAAAAAAACCCAAAATAATGGAAATAGCATAGAAAAGGTTTCAATACTTATTAAATTAGCTTTTTATAAGAAATAATGCTGATTTCAAATATATACATAATGTTATAAGTCTTTGGTGAGATTTTGGTGCCCCTCCCCCCATCTTTTTTTCCAAACCGAAACAAAAAACTCTCACTTACCAAAGCCTCTCCTGACTTTGAGTCGATTCCAGCTCCTAGAACACCTGTGGGGTTTACAAGGTTGTAATTCTTTATGCGGACAGAGGGTCACACCATTCTCCCTGACAGTGGCTTATGGGATCTAATTGCTTACCTTACGGGCACCGGCCCACATGTAACCCATTTTGCTACCAGGACTTTTTCCTCTTATTAAGAAATAATCCAAAACACCAAAAAAATCTTACATTTAATTTGTTTCCTTAGAAAAGTTCATTAAAAAAATGCCATCCATTCCATTTTCTGAGTACTGAAGATATGGATTTTCTCAACAAAAATTATTAAATTCTCAAATGTGTTAAATAAAGGCAAAATATCAATTTTCCTAAATAATACTGGAAGCATGTAGGCCCAAAGAAAGGTCAGGGGAGGCATATAGGGATGACACAAAAATGGGAGAAGGCCTGAGTTCACTTTGTTATAGACCGATATGAATCTAACAGATTTATACACTGATAGGAATTTGGATCAGTTTCTTCACCAAAGCTCTAATGCAGCCTTTGTTATTATTCTTAAATGCCATAGAGTTTCAACTCATAGGGATTGTTTACAACACAATCAGGCTCATCCTCACAATCATTCCATGTTTGATCAGAGCACTGCAGCCACTGTGTCAATCCATCTCATTAAGTGCCTTCTGATTTTATACTCAACCTTATTTACCAAGCATGATGCCCTTATTCAGTGATTGGGCCTCCTGACATCCTGTCCAAAGTACATGAGATGAAGCCTCACCCACCTCCCTCCTAAAAGTATTCTAGGTGCATTTCTGTGAGATGATTTGTTCATGCTTCTGGCACTCTATGATATATCTGTCAATGCTGTAATTTAATGTCATCAAATCTCCTGTGGAATTGTTTTATTCATTGCCCAACTCAGTGTTCTGAAGGTGGTCAGTTCTTCCCCCTGAGGTGCTGGAATGATCCAGAAGGCTGACAAAAGCAGATACCTATACTTTATGGTAGATCATGTGATACTGGATAAGTGCTGTTACTTCCCAGGGGGTTCTGAGTAACTTTTTAATGAAAAGTGGGTATTAGGCCAAAAAAGTTTGGGAACCAGCTGTAGCAGGTATTTGAGGCTACTGTAAATATCAAGGCTTAGGTCAGGTACATTTTGGTCCTCAAAGTAAAATCTTTGCCTTTTAATACTTTTAAAAAAATCATTTTATTAGGGGCTCATACAATTCTTATCATAATCCATACATACATCAATTGTGTAAAGCACATTTGTACATTCATTGCCCTCATCATTCTCAGAACATTTGCTCTCCACTTAAGCCCCTGGCATCAGGTCCTCATTTTTCCCCTCCCTCCCCACTCCCCCTCCCTCATGAGATCTCGATAATTTATAAATTATTATTTTGTCATGTCTTGCCCTGCCTGACATCTTCCTTCACCACTTTTCTGTTGTCTGTCCTCCAGGAAGGAGGCCACATGTAGATCCCTGTATTTGGTTCCCCCTTTCCAACCCACCCTCACTCTACCCTCCCAGTAC
>NW_022107431.1:4329965-4344540 GCF_000313985.2 Echinops telfairi
AGCTTGATGGCTGCTTGTTTACCTTCAAGCCTTTAAGACCCCAGATGCTATACCTTTTGATAGCTGGGCACCATCAGCTTTCTTCACCACATTTGCTTATGCACTCATTTGTCTTCAGCCATCATATCATGGAGGTGAGCACAAAGAACAAAAATCATATCATTGTGTGCTCACCTTTTAATACTTTAAAGCAGTGGTTCTCAACCTTCTTAATGCCGCAACTCTTTAATACAGTTCCTCATGTTGTGGTGACCACCAACCACAAAATTATTTTGGTTACTACTTCATAACTTATTTTGCTACTGTTATGAATCGTACTGTAAATATCTGATATGCAGAATGTGTTTTCATAGTTACAAATTGAACATAATTAAAGCATAGTGATTAATCACAAGAACAATATGCAATGATATATTGTGAAATATTTATTACTAATTAAAAATAAATGAGATTTTGTCTTGACGCATAGTGTAGCATGGGTAAGAGTCAGTATAACAGCAATAAACTACATTGCTACATTTGGTGACAGTATGGGTCAAAAGCCAAAATCCGTGCAAAGGTTGAGATAGCTTCTTCCCCACAGATCAGAAATTCTCAGGGCAGTCTTTACAAGAGCACAATGAAGATCATCCTCCATAACATGTCTACTTCTGGTATCTAGACTTGATAACCAAGAAGCTGGAAAACCCTGTTTCACAAAGATATGTTGTTGGAAATGGAGGAAGAAGGCGCAATACAGTCTCAGACAGAACTGAATATGGCTGCAAACACTTGATTCAGAATTTTGTAACTGGCATGACAGAGAAGTCCATTCTTGCTGCATCACTGTTAATAAGTTCAATGAACTCTCTTATGCTGTCTCAGGAACATCTTCAACTTTGACTGTGAGTGGGCTTCTGGAAAGTGCAAATGGGGTGTCAGGTAAATTTGGAAAGTACAATGAAATGTCATCTGCAAGTATGTACAAGTGTTCTTTCACATAAATTATCATCATAATCCTTTTGTCTGGTTCAAGGTCATGTTCCTCAAAGAAAGCAGATAAGGTAGGCAACATGTAAATTTTATTTTTATCCTTTTTTTTTTGTCAAAGCTGAAGTTTCATTTGGAATGATCAGATCTTTTCAGAAAAAAATCGAAGCATGTTGCATTTGGTCCTTGCAGTGATCAATTTAACTCATTCAAGATAGCAAAGATGCCAACGAACTAAGCTATTTTCTGCAGTTGACTTTTATTGCTGAAAAGCACTTCTAACAATGGTCTTGCTTTCTGATTAAAAAACGTTTTGAGTTTTCATGAAGCTCAAAAACACGGTTTAAAACTTTTCCTCTCCACAACTTCAGTGTGATATAGCAGAGCATTATTCAGCGCATTTAACTCATTGCACAGTTGTAAAAGCTGTTTAAAGTACTTGCCTTTATAAAATTAACAGAACTTATGACACTTTTCATTACTTCTTGTAACTCTTGTGGCAGAGTCGTCATTGCTAATATTTGCGGATGAATCATACAGTGAGTTCCAATGACTCTTGGTGACTCATTCAGTACCAAACGTTGAAATCCAGATCGACATCCTAGCACAGCTAGAGCACCATATGTGCAAACACCACAAACCTTTTCCCAAGAGATCCTATGTTCTTTCAGAAATGAACCAACTGTGTCAAATACATCATGTGCAGTTGTCGTTTCAAGAGGTTTGCAAAAAAGATACTCATCTTTAAAATCACCATCATTAGTATACCTCACGTAAGCCAGTAACTGTGAACATTTTGCGACGTCTGTAAATTCATCAAGCTAGATTCTAAATATTGGAAGTGGAGCAGATTTAATTTCCTGGATGACCTGATCAAGAATTTCAGCAGACATGTCATCTTTCTTCTGCAGCCAGTGTCGTTAGATAAGGAAATTTCACGCAATTTTGTAACAAATTTGTCTCCGATCATAACTCAAACATTGTCGTTGGCCATTGAAAACAGTGATTCCTCAACAATGGTGTGAGGTTTTGTAGCTCTGGAGATTCTCAGTGCCAGCAAATATGAAGCTTCAATGGCTGCTATGCTTTGTTTGTGGTACTTGCCACCAGTGCCAAGTCTGGCTTCCTTGAGTCCATCAGCTTTGCTTCTAAAGTAGTTGGTATCCTTGCCAGCAAAGCTCGGATGCTTGCTATCAAAGTGGCATTTAAGTTTGTTTAGCTTCAGAGATTTGGCTGATAGAACTTCACAACAAATAACACATTGCATTTTCTCAATTCCTACTGTAATTATTGAGGTAAAACCATACTGTAAAAAATCCTCACTGTATTTTCTCTTCTTAACGTTCTTCTCTACACGATCCATTGTCATAGGATGGTTTGCTAATGAAAATAATATATAACAATAGCTTTAATAATACAAAAGATGATACATGGCATAGTTCAATGAATTCAGTTCATTAAATTTTCCTATGATTTACCCTTCTCTGTTTTTTTAACATACTTGTTACTATCACAAGACGGCAGTATTCACATCAACCACAGACCAATCAGCAACCAGATTTAGCTACCATGGTACAGTTATATTTTTTTGCAGTAGTTGATGATCTTACAGTACATGATTTTACATTTGCCCAGTAATTATAATTCATGAAGTGTTTTACCTCCCATACTGCTGCTTTGAACACAGTAGCTGCTTTTAGCAGAGTAGTTGCTTTCAACACAGCAGCTGCTTTCTACACATGTGTGAGTGGTCCACATAAGTACATTATGGCACCAACCCTGTCACCGAAATCTGTATTTGTACGGGGTGTATGTGATTGGCTTGGCATGATGATCACTCCGGGTACTCATATGTGGGCATATCTGCAGGTAGGCATACCTGCCTGGAGATGGATAGAGGAGCGGTGTCTTGGTTCCTAAGACCATTGGAAATAGGTGTTTTTCCAATGGTCTTAGGCAACCCCTGTGAAAGAGTCATTTGACCCCCAAAGATGTCATGACCCACAAGTTGAAAACCACTGCTGTAAAGAGATCTTGTGTAGTAGATTTTCCCATGTAATATGTCAACTGATTTCTTGACTCTTGATCCCATGGACATTGACTGTGGATCCAAGTAAAATAAAGTCTTTGAAAATTTAGTATTATTAGTATTATTTAGTATTAGAAAATTTAGTATTATTCCTAAGACTCATGGAGTTGCTTATTGGTCCATTTTCAGATTTTTAAAAAACATTATATAGATAGATAGATAGATAGATAGATAGATAGATAGATAGAGAGAATGTTATAGTGTTTGATCATCAACAGTAAGTTAATCCACATAATCATGAATCCACAGTCACATGTCTTGTATCACCAATGAAAAAGCAGGCCAGTATCTTTCTGGAATTCTCTGATTTCGGTCAAGATCTACCTGTCATTATTGGTGATTTCTTTCATCCCATGTCCTCTTCTGAATCTGGCTTGCCTTCCTGACAGTCACCTGTTAATATACTACTGCAACTGTGTTATCTTCTGTAAGCTCCTTGTCTGAAATAATATCAATCAGTCTTACTTGTTTAGATGTTCTATTCAAAATTTATTTTCTAGGAATGTATACTCTAATAAGGTCAAGCACTTCTCAACAGATGATCTTAAGTGGTGCTAGATGTTAACCTAAAGGCTAATAGTTCAAATCTCCCCAGTGTATTGTGCAGAAAATCCCTGGTGGTGTAATCTCATTAAAGTAACAGCCAAAGAAGCCTGATGGAGCAGTTCTACTCTGAAACTCTAGGGTGACCATGGATGGGATCCCACTCATCAGTAGCCAACAATTACTTCTCAATAGGAGCCCTGGTGGTGTAGTGGTTATGCATTGGGCTGTGATCTGCATGGCTGGCAGTTCATAACCACCATAGCTCCAAGGAGAAAGACTGGGCTTTCTATTCCTTAATACAGTTACAGTCTCAGAAATCCACAGGGGTAGCTAGGAATCAGCATTGATGGGATGACAGTGAGTTTGACTTTGGTTTTGTTTAGGAGCTCCTGTTATCCATCTGTGGCTGAGTGACTGATGGAAAATTTCTACTAAGAAATGAATGATTGAAGTGGGGGAGGAAGGGGAGACTGATTACAAGGATCTACCTATAACCCCCTCCCTGGTGGATGGATAATAGAAAAGTTGGTGAAGTGAGACATCAGACAGTGTAAGACATGACAAAATAATAATAATTTATAAATTATCAAAGGTTTATGAAGGAGAGGGGAGCAGGGAGGGAGGGAAAATGAGGAGCTGATACTGAGGACTCAAGTAGAAAGAAAATATTTTGAGAAAGATGAGGGCAACAAATGTACAAATGTGCTTGACTCAATGGATGGATGGATGGATGAATTGTGATAAGAGTTGTACAAGCCCCCAATAAGATGATTTTTTAAAAAAGAAAGAATGAAATGAATGATTAAGGAGAGGGCATACTAATCCTCAGTGTGTTAAAACCAATTTCCTTTGCTCTTACTCCCAAGAGCAGTTGATGATAGAGCCAATTGACTCTGTTTGTAGATTCCGTATTTCTGAAAATGCCTACTTAATAAAATGTATTTGCAACCCCCAACCAGTAGGTGTGGCCCCTCCTTGAGCAGTGAGATCTGAGTGGTGGAGATGCACTTTCTTAGCTGAAGTCCAGAAAGTGATGCTCTGCCTTCTTGTTTTGGCTCTCATGTGCCAACAACATCTTTTTCCTCCTCTACTTCTTGCCATGTTCTCCATAACCTTGTCCTATTATCCGTGATTTTGCACTTCAAATGTCCTCCAAGCACAATACTTGCTCTCTACCAACTATCACTAAGTGTAAGAACCCAGCGATGTGCCTTCAGAGAAAATAAATTTGTGCAGGCATGAGTTACAGTGCCTCTGGCTGTGAGTCCCATAGGTGTGAGTCAATGCCATCATCATTGCCAGGTGTCATCACCTTGATTGCATCCCAGGTGACAGAGTCAGCTTGCCCCATAGCTTCCTAGACTATGCTATGCACGAGAGCATATTGTCAAGTCTTTCTCCCACGGAGCATTACTGAATTTGAATCACCAAACTTTCAGGTAGCAACTGAGCACTTATCCATTGTACCACCAGAGCTCTTTAATGAATCAACGATCTATAGTAAATAATGTGACTTTAAACAGAAACACTCAAAGACTACGCCTAGGTGTTGATGGGTTGATGAAAATGTGACCAGAGGCTTGCAGGAACCTAATGCTCCTGGAGCAGTCGTCCTGCATTCTCTGTCCGGATGCTTAAAGCAACTTCATAGAAAATAACCCTGACACTAGTGAGTACTGACTGCTGACAAGTTGCCCTTACAAATAAGTATGTTGGCATCCATCATCTCCGGATGCTGAGGGCTAGCTACGTAGAAATCTGTATGCTGAGAAAATAATCAGAGAGACGGGATTATATGAAGACGAATGTGACCTCAGGATTTGGAGGAAGCCTGACTAATAACCTGTGAAATTCAGATGAAACAACCTTGCTTGCTGAAAGTGAGCAGGACTTGAAGCACCTAGTGCTAAAGGTCAAGTTTTACAGCCTTCAATGTGGACTACAACTCAATATAAGGAAGATCAAAGAGCTCACAACTGGACCAGGAGGTAACATCATGGTAAATGTAGACAAGGTTGAAGTTGTCATGGATTTTGTCTTACTTGGATCTACAATCAATGCTCATGGAAGCAGCAATCAGGAGATCAAACGATGCACTCCATTTAGGAAATATGCTGCACAAGACCTCTTTGAAGTGTTGCAGAGCAAGGATGGTACTTTGAGGATGAAGGTATACCTTACCCAAGCCAAGTTATTTTCTAACTTTCATATGCATTTGAAAGTTGAACATTGAATAAGGAAGATCAAAGAAGAGCCAATGCATTTGAACAGTGGGGTTGGCAAAGAATATCGAAGTACCATGGACTACAAAAAGAACAAATAAATTTGCCTTGGAAGAAGTATAATCAGAATGTCTCTTAGAGGCAAGGATGGTGAGACTTCATCTCACACATTTTGGACAAGTTATCAGGAGAGAGTTGTCTGTATAGAACAGCGGTTCTCAACCTGTGGGTCGCGGCCCATTGGAGATCGAACGACCCTTTCACAGGGGTCACCCAATTCATAACAATAGCAAAATTAGTTATGAAGTGGCAAAAAATTTTTTATAGTTGGGGGCCACCACAACATGAAGAACTGTATTAAAGGGTTGTGGCATTAGGAAGGTTGAGAACCACTGCTGTAGAAGGACATCATTATTGGTAAAGTGGAGGAAAGCAAAAAAAAGGAAGGCCCTGAGAAAGATGGTTTGATGTACTGGCTGCAACAGTGAGCTAAAGATGAGAACAATTGTGAGGCTGGCACAGGGCCAGAGGGTGCTTCATTCTGTTGAACACATGGTCGCTATGGGTCAGAACTAACTCAGCAGTACCTAACAACAACCTCAGCAAGTAGAAGTTAGACATGTCTATTTTTGACAAGTTAGTGCTGAATACTTATGTCCTTTTCCTTTTCCCTCATCTGGTGCATGGAGCGCGTTCCAGACCCCCAAGGCTGAGGAGAGGATGTTGATATTACCTTATTGTTTACTAGGAACTAAATAAACCCCGGGTCAATGTGGCAATTTATATTCAAGCATAATGCTCAGTTATGATGCTAATATGAAGAAATCACCCTAATACAAGTCTTCATCAACTGAGTAGATAATTTTCTGTAGTATATCCTTTAGCATCACAGGATATATTTCTCAGTATCTATTCATTAAATAAATTAACATCATGGTCCCTCTCTTTATTATAATCACTTGTCAAAAAATATAGACTGAGCCTCCTCTCTGTAATCAAGTCCATTCTAACTCAAAATCACTGTGATAATTAACGTTGTGCGTCATCTTGCCTAAACCAAGATTCTGTGTTTCAGTAGTTAAAATGTAGTCATTCCCTTTGGTAGTTACATAATTTCATGTTAACGTGATAGAGTGAAGAGGTGGAGGTTAGCCTGTCAATCAGGTCACAGCCTGATGACTCATCCATATGGGTGTGGCCTTCTCATGAGAATTCTGGGAAGCTTCCTCTCTTTCTCCTGGGAGGTGGGAAACACATTCTCTGCTTCACCTTCCTGTGGAGGAGCCGTACTTAGAGAGCTGGAGGAGCACTGAGATGCTTCCACTGCCACTCGACCCATAAGACATTTTATCCACTGGCCTATGATCTTCCTGAATTTAGTATCATTGCATGTGCTGTGTGAGTCTGAAGAGGAATTTATAGACTAGTATTGGACATATGGGCTAATATCAGACTTATGAACTTGATCTGGACTGGGCTAAGATGTTTTCTCAATATACAATTGCTCTAAGATATAAAGCTCTCTCTTATACACATATTAGTGTCTATGAATTTGTTTCTCTAGTCAATCTGGACTTTGTCATCTTCCCCGTCGTCTTCAATGATCATTGTCATCTTCAATGATCACGGGTTCATAGGCCCCTGCAGCTATGTTAGTTTGAGAAGCCTCAAGTCTGACATCAGACCCATGAATTGGTAATTGCCTGCCTCTACAACTATGTGGTCCATTTCCTTGATATAAACTTCTCTCTGAAAACACATACATACGCTTTGTTGATTTCACTGTTTTTCTGGGAAACCCAGCCTAAGACAGCCACCGTAAGCAGGATTTCTGAAACTATAAATCTTTATAGGAGCAGAGTTTTATCTTTCTTTTTTTGAGCAGCTGATGGCCTTGAGATGCCAACCCTGTCATTAATAGTCTACTCCCTTACTACCCACATAGCCGTAGAGCATAGAGGAGAAAAGTTAATGGCACAACAAACAAAAGGCACACATTATTACAACACAGGCAGAAGGGATCACAGCACCAGAGCTGGAGCATATTGACATGTTAGACTCCACTCATCTTCTACCTGGAAGCTTTGGTCTGTTTATCTAGTTGTGCATATCCACCTCTGGAAAAGGAGAAAGCACTGACCTTTATTTCCTTCTTTTGAATTGAGTGAGCTCTCGTTTGTGTGGCATGAGGAGGTATGTCTACCTTAACTTCATTAAGTCGGGGGTGGGTATGTTGCCTCTCCATTACAACCCTGACTTGCCCAAATAAATACTAATTCTAAATTCATTTGCATACTACAAAAATCACAAACAAAACATACCCCTCAAAACAAACAAACAGAAAATTATATTCACATCAGAACAGCTCTTTTCTTTCCTTCTTTCAGACAAACATAAGAGGACCGAGATATAACTAAATGTGCATGAAGTAGACCCAGACAGAGTACACAGAGTCTGATATCATCTCCACCTAAGATCTTGGCCGGGAGAAGGGAGGATCATCAAGACACTCAGTCTGGAGGAGAACCTCCAAACCCATTCAGTAGAGAAAGTTGAGGATCAGACTGTGGAAGAAATGGTGTCACTACGGAAACATGCATCCTCAATCCTCACCTCTGGGTGTGCTGCCCTGGGAGCTGGGTTTTGTTAAGTTAATGAGACCAGACCAGTGTAAGGTGTGTGGAAGACAGATACTTTAGAGAGACACACCTTCTCTTCACTTCTCAACATGGCTCCAAAGACCAGGGTATCATGGGAAATTGTCATTATAGGACACTTTAGTGGCCAAATGCTCTTCAGATGCCAAGAGACATTGAGGAGCAGCCTTTGGAGCTGATCCCTCCCCTTCAGTGACAGCTGAGGTACCAGAGGCACCACACACCCCTCACTTCTATGCTTAAGGCAGGGAGCTCAGCTTCTGCCATCTCAAAGCAGAGGGTGGACGCGCTGCTTGAGTCATGACTTGCAGCCATGAGGGAGCCCATCTCACCCTTAACCAGGTAGAGTTCTTGCTCTTTATGAAAATACCAACTCACGCATGACTGCAGACTGACTCCTTCACCCACTAGTGCTCAACTGATGGATCTCAGGGTCTGTTGTGGAGTGACCACCACGTGCCCTGTCTGCATTCCTCTGCTATCTGATTGCAGACTTGTAGTCCAAAGTTTCAGCTCTGTTTAGATCAGTGGTTCTCAACCTTCCTACTGTCGTGACCCTTTAATAAAGTTCCTCGTGTTGTGGTGCCCCCTCAAGCATAAAATTATTTTCATTGCTACTTCATAACTGTAATTTTGCTACTGTTATGAATCAGGTGACCCCTGTGAAAGGGTTGTCCAACCCCAAAAGGGGTCACAACCCATAGGTGGAGAACTGCTGGTTTAGATGGTGGGGCAGCCACCAAACTCTGAGCATGGCTGGGATCCAGTGAAACTGATGCAAGATCCTGGTACGCAGACTCTTATATTTTTTAATAAATAAACTCTTGTTCCATTCCAGGAGAAGGGAAAGGTACTGTGTGGAGAGCACAGGGACCGGGCCTTACTGTGCTTGCTCTGCAGCCATTCTCTCAGTTGGATTGAAGTAGTTGCTCTACAAGTAGCGTCAATGCGAAACGGCTGTTAAGGAGACAGTTGCTAACTGAGGAGTTAGTGTGAAAGACAAGCTTAGATTCTTAAGAGGGTAGACACAGTGGGAAGACCACATGCCATGAAGGATACTGGGACGATTGTCACCCAAAGTCTTCCTCTAGAGCCCACGCGCTGAATGGAGACGTCTAACCCACTAAAGTGTGAAAAAAAATAAATTTCTGGTTTTTTAAAGGCGCTCATATGTGATTTCTGTTATAAGTCCCTCCTCTTACTGTAGAGTCAATTCTGACCCCTAGTGACCTTATAGGACAGAGTACAACTGCCTAGAAGGTTTTAACATCTGTGTATCTTTAGGGGGTTAGACAGCCTCATCTTTCTTCTACAGAGTATTGGGTGGTTTGGAACCTAAGACCTTGTAGTTAACAGTCAAACATTCAACCCATAGTGCACAAGGCTCCTATTTCTGTTATTGAAGCAATAAAAGTAAGACAAATGAATAGTAGAAAGAAAATAGTTTAAACCTAGATGGATGGTCTGTACATACATATGTAGCTGCCATTGAATGGACTTCAATTCATGGTGATTTCTGCCAATTCACGCCAACTTAATGAACTCTATGTTTGCAGTTGCTGTGCCAAGCATCACCCCAGCGTCTGCCACACTCTTGGTGGTCCTCTTCTTCAAACATGATGCCTTATGAAGGAGCTGACTACTCCTAATGCCATGTCCAAAGCAGAGAATGTGTACACCATTCTATTGTGATCCCTAAAATTGCCATTGGCTAATTTTTGGAAATAACTCACCAAGCCTTTCTTCCTAATGTGTCTGAGTCTGGATGCTCTGCTGACACCTGTACACCATGGATGCCTGTAATGACATTTGAAATATCAGTGACATCGCTTCCAATATCATGGCAACATGCAACCAACCTTCCTGTGACAAACTTACAGATGGGTGGTAGAATTGGCAATCAGGTAAGTTCATTGGGAAATAAAATTTCTCAAGAGGAATCATCAAGATACCCTACCTTACTCTCTGAGACAGCAATCTCTCAAGTGCCAGATAGTCATGAGAACATAGGAAGAGCTAATCAGGGCCCACCTGCTCCCCTCCTCTGCGTCAGAAATCCCACAGGTGGTGCCAGGTGGAGCCACATTCACTGTGGGTGGAGAGACATTTCATCATTAATAACTGCAAGGTGCCTGCTTCCCCTGGTTGATTTCTACGGCTCCAAGTTCCTTTGTTTTAGTTGTTCCAGCACTGATCACTAGAATGGCAGCCTGAAATGTGGCTGCTCACTTTGTGTTGGGCCCCCACACCCACTTTACACCAGGAGGGCTCCACAGGATCTCTGGTGGCACAACTGGTTAAGCACTGGGCTGAAAAGCAAGTGGTCAGGGGTTTCAGCCCAGCAGCTTCTCTGTAAAAGAAGAGAGAGGTGAAGCTATTTGCTTCTGTGAAGAATCCCGGTCCCCAAACCCCACAGCATGAATGCTGTCCTCTCTCTGTCCTTTAAACGGAGCCCCGATATACCACAGTGATCAGTTGGGCTGCAAACCTGAAGGCTAACAGTTGCAAAGCGCCCATTGCTCTGTGGGAGAAAGATGAGGTTTTATGCTCCCAAAGAGCTACAGTCCAAGAAACGTGCAGAGGCAGTTCCACCCTGTCCTGGAGCATTGCTAGGAGTCAGAATTGCCTCAATGGCAATGATACACATATAATCAGAAGCAGTTCTACTGCAGTGGGTTCTTATGGTAGTTAAATGAAGAGGCAGCAGTGTTCCTTTCTTTCATTGTGATCAAATGCGCTTTTCAGTGACGAAGATGAGATGGTGAAAGGTTGTTTTTTTTTTCAGTTGGAGTGAGTGATGCTCCCCTTTCCTCTTTCTGAAGACGGGTAGTATTTTAAAGGAAACAAACCCAATACCATTGGTAATAAGAGAGAAAACAATGAGCTGGTGCTCTAAAAACCAATAGTCACAGTCAGCTGCTTTTATAGAAAAATAATGGCAATAATTGATTTAAGGGAACACCGCTGTCCACAAGTAAAACCATGTTGTGTCTGGACTCCCAGATGAGGAATTATTTACATTAACAAACTAATTATTTCTTCCTTGAGTTCTGAAGAAGTTTATCTAGTAATTCATGGTTGTGCTAAAAACCACTAAATGGAAACTTGTGTAGAACATAAACATTGATCTCTGCTCCAGAGGCGGCGAGTGTGCTCTGGGGATGGTGGGGGGAGCGAGCAGATGGAGAAAGCGGTGGGAGACCCTCCAGAGGAGAACAAAGGTTGCAACACAGGAGCCCTATGAGGGTGAGAGGTTTTCCAGTCAGTTGCCCCACCGTCTGGAAGTCCCCAGGCTCAGCCAACTCTAGTGGGGAAAGAGAAGAGGCCAAGAGACAAGAAAGGGGGAAGAGAAGAGAAATAGAAAAAGATGGAAGAGTTATGCTGGAGATGCATCTGCCACAAAACAAAAGGGCTGAAGAATGGTTTACATTTCAACAGTGGGGCATGTGTGCGCATGTGTGAGCACATGCATATGTGCTTTTAATTAAATTCTCCAGGCTCAATGATTTACTGGTCAAAGGTTTTCTAATTTCATTGAGTGTGTGTGAGAAAAACCTCCTAATGAATGAAATAAAATAATTGGGTGTGATTTCCATCCTCAAGCCTGACTAGAAAGGCAGTAGTGGACGGTGGAGACTTGGTAAATTCTAGCTCAGAAGGCCCAGGGGATGGCAGGCTAGGCGTATTG
The DNA here is from genome assembly GCF_000313985.2 of Echinops telfairi. Lineage (NCBI taxonomy): Eukaryota > Metazoa > Chordata > Mammalia > Afrosoricida > Tenrecidae > Echinops > Echinops telfairi. The sequence continues at coordinate 4,342,137 of NW_022107431.1, forward strand.
TTAGGTGACCGACATAGTGCTGATTTCCTCTAACGGTGACCTGGGTACAACAAATATCACCTCCTACATAATTATTTAGACATAGGGCTACAAAATCAAACTTTCTTGAAATTCATTTGTATATCAAAGACATTATTTTTATTAAGATTCTTTATGAGGGGAAACTTAAAGATGAGGACATATATTAGCTTCCTAGGACTACCATTGAAATCTTTCTGAAAGCATATAACTTTTAGGAACAGATTATTTTTTTCAGCCCACAGTGACAGTGGCTAGAAGTACAAATCAAAGTGTCTGCAGACCTCCCCTCTCTCTCATGATTTTGTCAGAAAATATTTTTGCCTTGCCTGGTTGTCCCTGGTGTCATTTGTTTTAAGAGATATCTCTTCAATGGTGACTTATATGAGCATGGACTAATCCAAGAAATGCCTATTTATTGTGAAATCAATAAAAAGAAATCAAGGTACAGAACCTGCTTCTTGGCTTTCCCCTTCATCAAACACACACACACACACACACACACACACACACACAGAGCCGAAACAAGACCATGTGTTACAACTGTTGCATAGAGTTTATTCGTGGTGATGTGCACAAGGATTGCTGTGATACCTCTAGCTGTGCTCAAACCACCAATCTTCATGTTGTTCATCAAGCATGAACTATTTGTATCACTTTCTCCTATTCAATCCTAGCATTTAAAATCATATCAAATAATAAAATGCATTGAATTAAACTCACAGATGAAGAGCTTCAGAATCACTTCTAATGAGACAGGACACTAAAGATCAAAGACTATCATTATGACAAAGTAGGAAACCCCCAGGTAGTCAATCTACCACCCTTCTGTCAGTTTGTCCTACTGGGGTAGCCTATGTGGAACGCTGATACTGGAAGCTATACCAGTAGTATTTCAAATATCAACAGGATCACCAGGGTAAAATGGTTTCAGTGGGGCTTACAGACTAAGAAGAGATTCAGAAGAAGGAATGAGCTGTTCATTTCTGAAGGATTAGTCATTGACACTGTTACAAACAACCGTGGAACACTGTCAGATATGGTGTCAGAATATGAGCCCCTCAAGTTAAAAGACATGAAAAATATCACTGGGAAAGAGCTGCTTCTTCCAAGTAGAGTTGATTTAGTGGGGTGAAGAGAGTAAACTTGGGGGGAAATTCATTTGCTAATGAGGCATGACTCAAAATGAAAAGCAACAGCTACCAAGAACATGGAATATAAGAAGTATGGAAGTTTTCAAAAATTAAATGCAAAGCAAAAATATCAATGCCCTAGGTGTTAATGAGTTAAATTGGTCTGGTGTTGCCCATTTGAGTTGGATGATTGTGTGGTTGACTGAGCCAGGAGTGAGAAAGTGAAGAAGAATGGCATCCAAGTCATCCTCAAAAAGAACATTTCAAGATCCCGCTTGAACTACAATGCTAGCTATGATAAGATGATATCTACATATCTATAAGCTAGTACAGTTAATACAACTATTACTCAAATGTATGCACTGACTAAAGTAAGCAATGAAGAAATTAAAGAAATTAAACAACCCTACCAACTTCTTCAGTTTGAAATTGATCAAACATGCAATCGAGGTGCATTAATAATTACTGGCAAATGGAATGTGAAAATTAGAAGAAAAGAAAAATGATCAATAGTGACAAACTATGGCCTTCATGGTATAAATGCTTATTCTTACTAGTTTTCCATTGTAGTTAAAAAAATTATGAGAGATCTATAAATATGCGTCTTTTGTGATTGATCAGGTTGACTTAGAATAATGCTCTCCAGTTTCATGCATGCTGTGGGGTGTTCCACAGATACATCAGAATTTTCTTGCTGGGAGTGTCTTGGTTCCATATGATGTTTTGTGCTGAGTTTATTGTGTTTTACTTTTCTTACAATTTTCTTCATTGTGGTTGCTTTAATTTTCACTAAATCTCTTTTCTCTTTTTTTTAATTAGAAAACGTGGTTTTGTTTTATTTTAATCATTTTACTAGGGGCTCATACAACATTTATCACAATCCATACATACATCTATTGTGTAAAGCACATTTCTACATTCATTGCCCTCATCATTCTCAAAATATTTGCTCTCCACCTAAGCCCCTGGCATCAGTTCCTCATTTTCCCCCTCCATCTCCGCTTCCCCCTCCCTCATGAACCCTTGATAATTGATAAAGTATTATTTTGTCATATCTTGCCCTGCCTGACGTCTCCCTTCACCCACTTTTCTGTTCTCAGTCCCCCAGGAAGGAGGCCACATGTAGATCCTTGTATTTGGTTCCCCCTTTGCAACCGACTCTCCCTCCACACTCCCAGTATTGCCACTCACACCACTGGTCCTGAAGGGATCATCTGCCCTGGATTCCCTGTGTTTCCAGTTCCTATCTGTAC
>NW_022107431.1:4345276-4361919 GCF_000313985.2 Echinops telfairi
TTTATAAATAAATATATTATATTATCAGGAATTTGGTTTTATCTCTCTAGAGAACCATGTCTAACACACACCCCCTCATTCAAAATGATATGATTTTTTGTTCTGATGATCCCTGATACGGATCCCTTCGACACCTCATGATCGCACAGGCTGGTGTGCTTCTTCCATGTGGGCTTTGTTGCTTCTGACAAGATGGTCGCTTGTTTACCTTCAAGCCTTTAAGACCCCAGAAGCTTTATCTTTTGATAGCCTGGCACCATCAGCTTTCTTCGCCACATTTGCTTATCCACCCATTTGTCTTCAGCAATCATATCATGGAGGTGAGCACACAATGATATGATTTTTTGTTCTTTGATACCTGATAACTGATCCCTTCAGCACCTCGTGATCACACAGGCTGGTGTGTTTCTTCCATGTGGGCTTTGTTGCTTCTGAGCTAGATGGCCGCTTGTTTACCTTCAAGCCTTTAAGAGCCCAGACGCTATATCTTTTGATAGCCGGGGGCACCATCAGCTTTCTTCTCCACATTTGCTTATTCATCTTCTTTGTCTTCAACGGTTGTGTCAGGAAGGTGAACAACATAGAATGCCAATTTAATAGAAGAAAGTATTCTTGCATTGAGGGAGTACTTGAGTGGAGGCCCAATGTCCTTCTGCAACCTTAATACTAAACCTATAAATATATGCACATAGATCTATTTCCTCATTCTCATATATAAATATATTTGCATATTTACATGACTTTATTTAGACCTCTATAAATGCCCTTTGCCTCCTAGCTCTTTCCTTTATTTCCTTTGACTTTCCTCTTGTCCCACTATCATGCTCAGCCTTCATTTGGTTTTCAGTAATTCCTCTTGGGTACATTACCCTAGATCACGTCCTACCAGGCTTCCAACACCCTCCTCACCACCGATTTGGATCACTTGTTGTTCCCTTGTCCCTGGGTTTGTTAACACCACTACCTTTCCCCCCACCTCCTCCTCTCCCATGTCCCCCCAGAGCTGTCACTCCTGTTGTTTTCTCCTTCAGATTGTTCATGCAGCCTATCTTATTTAGACACACCTGTGGAGATAATATCATTCACAAAAACAAGACAGAGCAAAACCAGGCAACAATATACAACAACAACAAAAACCGATGACAAACAAACAAACTTGTAGTTAGTTCAATGTCTGTTTGTTGGTCTTTAGGAGTGTTTTCCAGTCTAGTCTGTTGGGGCACCACGCCCTGGCCCCAAAATCTACCTTCAGCACATTCCCTGGGGACCTGGCCGCTCCGTTCCCTCGCTGTTCTGTTGCACCCCCTTAGTGTTTTGCCTAGGTGTGGTGGGATCAGATCGGGTGCAATTCCCACACTGTGTCTCTGGTGTTGTCCCCTGTAGGGCTATGGATCAGTGACAGACATTATGTCTCATATTGGGGCAGGCCATGTGGTCCTTTCTGTGGACTGGCTGCTCTAATCTGGAACATCGTCCTCAAGGCCTGGTGGGCCAGGATGTGCTCCATTCTCTCCTCCTCCCCTTCATCTGCTCCTGTGGGCTCCAATCAGATATGTCCCTCTCCCAGAGCTGCAGATTCAATGCCGTCCTTTGAAATAAATTCTTCTGGGGGAGGCGCAAGTGTCAACATAGTAGTTGGGATTGGGGCCGGCTCCTCAGACCTCTTCACTGTTTCCCTCCTCCACGCCAGCATGTTCCATTTGCATCTTGGAGCACTGGGTTGACGCCTGGTCTCTCTTTCCCTGTGGAGATGTAAACAATACCCTCCGTTTGGGTGGGTTAGTGCCCTGTGTCCCCGCTACCCATTTCTTTTTTATTGTTTTTTTTTTTCTTTCCCCACCTCCTTTTTTCTACCATGTGTATCCCTGTATTTGGTCTGGTCCCTGTCATACTACCTGGTCCTCACCCCAGGAATGTTTGTATACAGTAGCTTTTTCCTTATGCCCCTTCTGCATTTTTTTACGCTTACCTCAGTGGACTCCTGTTGTACTTGTCCTTTTGTGCTTGGCTTACTTCGCTTAGCATGATTTCCTCCAGTTCTTCCCATGCAGCGATGTGCTTCATAAGTTCATCACTGCTTTTTAGCAATGCACAGTACTCCATTGTGTGAATGTGCCACAGCTTTTTAATCCACTCATCAGTTGTTGGAAATTTGGGTTGTTTCCAACTCTTTACAATTGTAAACTGTGCCACAATGAACATTGGAGCACAGATGTCTGACCTTGGTTTGTTTCTTGCCTCTTCTGAGTATATGCCCAGTAGGGGGATTGCTGGGCCATATGGTAACTCAATTTCCATCTGTTTTAGATATCGCCAAATCGATTTCCATAGTGTCTGTACATATTTACAGGTCCACCAGGAGTGGATGAGAGTTCCTGTCTCTCGACAGCCCCTCCATCATTTGCTGCTTTCTGATTTTTTTTGAATTGGGCTATCTTTGAGGGTGTTAGGTGGTACCTCATTGTTGTTTTAATTTGCATTCCTCTTATGGCTAAAGATCGGGAACATTTTCCATATGTTTGTTGGCCATTCAGATTTCCGCCCCTGTGAAACTTCTGTTCCAGTCCTTTGCCCACCTACTCAGTGGGCAATTAGTTTTTTTCTTTTTGGAAGCTAGCAGAGTATTGTAGATTTTAGTAATAAGGCCTTTGATGTGTCATTGCTAAAGATGTTTTCCCAGTCCGTGGACTCTCTTATTATTCTCTTGGTGAATTATTTATTTTGATGTACACAGGTGTTTTATCTTCGGTATATCCCATTTGTCAATCTGTGCCTCCTCTGTGATTGTGTCCTTCCCTATTTCTGATAGTCTGTGTATTCCAGGTGCCAAAGTTCTCAAGTTGGTCTCAATTCCCTCATTGATGGACCTAATAGTTTGGGGGTTAATTCAAGGTTTGTGAGACACCTTGAGTTTATTCTAGTGCATGGAGTGAGATAAGGGTCTTGCTTCATGTTCCTGCAGTTAAATATCGATTTTTTCCCCAGCACCACTTGTTAAAGAGGGCATTTGCTTCCCATTGGATATTTTTGGGCCCTTATCAAAGACCAGTTGTCTGTATGCTGATGATTTTATTTCTGGGTTTTCAGTTCTTTTCCTTTGGTCTAAGTATCCGTCATTGTAACAATACCATGCAGTTTTGACAACTGTAACTGTATAGTATGTGCTAAAGTGAGGTAAAGCAAGCCCTCCCACTGTGTCCTTCTTCTTGAGGAGTTCTCAGCTAATTCTAGGCTTCTTCCCTCTCCATCTGAAGTTGGTAATCAGTTTTTCCATTTCTTTGAAGAAAGATGAGGGTAATTGTATCAGGATTGCATTAAACTTATAAAATGCCTTTGGCAGAGCTGATATTTTGACTATATTGAGTCTTACAATCCATGAGCATGGGATATACTTCCATTTGTTGAGGTCGCTCTTGGTTTCTTGTAATAGTGTTCTGTAGTTTTCCCCATATAGATCTTTTGTTCTTTTAGTCAGATATCCCAAGATATTTCCATTTGTGTTTGGCTATTGTGAAGGGTACCACCTTTTTGATTTCCTCTTCTGTGGTCTTATCCAATGTTATAACAGTCCGATGGACTTCTGTTTGTTAATCTTGTATCCTACCACTCTGCCAAACTCCTCTATTGCTTTCAGTACTCCCCTTGTGGATGGAGCTTTTGGGATTTTCCATATGTAAAATCATGACATCTGCAAATAACAATAGTTTCACCTCTTCTTTCCCCAAGACGAATACCTTTGATGTGTTTTCTTTCCCTTGTGCTATTTGCTTGGTATGCCTTTCTCCATCCTTTGGTTCTCAGCCTATTTTTGCCTGTAGCCTTGAGATGTGTCTCCTGTAGGCAGCAGATTGATGTGTTGTGTTTTCTAAGCCAGTCTGCTAGGCTCAGTCTTTTAATGCCTGAGTTCAGGCCATTGATACTCAGGGTTATTATCTCCATATGCAGACTCTGTGATGTCATCTTATATCTTTTATATTTGGTGTTTTCCTACTATCCTTTCTCATTAGTGTGTTGTGCATGCATATTTGTGTGTGTGTGTGTGTGTGTGTGTGTGTGTGTGTGTGTCATTCTTGACTTCTTTCTATCCTTAAGCCAATGCTATTTTGGAGTCTGTTTTCACTTTGTTGCCCTCTGGGTGAGGTTGTTCTATGTGGCGTTCTATTATTTATGCTTGGTGAGTGTTGTTCTTCTGACCATACTGGGTCAGCAAGGATCTTATGTAGGGCTGGGTTTCTTCTAACATATTCTTTGAGCTTTCCTTGTCTGGGAGGACTTACTTCTCCATCTATCTTGATTGATAATTTGGCTGGGTAGAGTATTCTTGGGTTTGTGTTGTTTTCCTTCAATTTTTGGAATATGTTACTCCACTCTCTCCTCTTCTTCATAGTTTCTGCCGATAGGTCTGAGCATATTCTTATTTGGGAACCTTTATATGTTATTGTTGGTATTTTCCTAGCTACTTTCATGATTTTCTCCTTTTCTGCAAATTTGGATAGTTTAACTAATATGTGCCTTGGTGACTTCTTGGGATTCAGTCTAGCTGGTGTTCTTTCAGCCTCCTGAATGGTTGCCTGGTTTTCATTCATTAAGCTGGCGAAGTTTTCCTCCAAGAATTCTCTCACTATTGTTGCAGATAACTTCTTTGTTATGTCTTCTTCCCATAAGCCAATAATTCTAATGTTGTTCCACTTCATAGCATCAGACATAGCTCTTGGGTTTCCTTCAGCTTCTCTGATGATCTTATTAGATTTTTGTTCACGTTTGTTAAAGTCTGCTTGGCTGTCCTCCAAGTCACTGATACAGTTCTCTGTTTCCTCCAGTTGATTCTGGAAGTCCGTGTTTCTGCTACTGCTTTTTGTTATCTCCTCCCTAAGCTCCTGTATTTCCCTTTGGTGTGTGGCCTTTATCTCCTCTATCATTTCCTTTTTCTGTATTGTTTCCCTCATATACTGTATGACTCCAAGCAGCTTTCTGAAAATTTCTTTCTGTGGCAGCTCAATGTCTGCTTCTTCTATGCATGTCGTTATGTTCAGGACATCTTCTGCCATTGCCTTTTGTTTCTCCTGTTTTTTTGTTGAGGTCGTTGGGGCTGATGGCTGTTTGTGTTGTGTTGTTTTATGGGAGCCAGGTGCCATTTTCCAGGGAGTCAAAGAGCTCTGGCTCTCTCTGGGAGACTTGTAGGGATGCTTCTTAGAACTGCCTACAGCTAATTTTACTATGGGATTAACCTACCACTTTTTCCTCCTGTGACTTCCCTCTCAGGGGAGTGCTCCAGAAGGCTGGTGGGTTGCCTGTTTTGGTGTTGCAGAAGTTGGGCAGAGGTTCCTGCAGCAGCTTGGAACTTTGATGAGTCACTAAATCTTTTGTTTTTCATTTTTCTTTTGAAGTTCACTCATTTTTCCTTTAGGTCTCGCTGTAATATATTCATTTATTTCCAAGTTCCAAACAGTCTGTACTAACTTGAAGTCTACTTGACTCTGTCTTTATTTTTAAATTTCTGTAATTACACTATTCCCTCTAAGTACTTTGTAATTGTATCCATTTCAATTTGATATCTCTGGTTTTCTATTTTCAATCTTTGTATATTTGCTTTACTTTTGTATACTGCTCCACCTTGACAAGGAGCCCCGGTACCCTAGTGGTTATGCATTCGGTTAATAACCCAAAATTTAGCAGTTTGAAACCACCAGCCACTCCACTTGAGAAAGATAGAAGTTGATGTTCCATAAAGACTTTTAGTATAGTCTCAGAATCCCTCAGGGGCAGGCCTGCTCTTTGATTAGGGTTTCTATGAATGAGAATCAGCTCACTGGTAGCGAGACCTTGATTCACTTCTAGATGGTCTTGTCGTGTATGTATATTAATTTCTAGTTTTTGTCCTCTGCTGTTGGTTCTCTGTTCCATGAATTTGCCTTAGCATTTCTTGTAAGACTGGCTTTGTTTTACACATTCGTTTCATTTCTGTTTTCATCCAAATATCCTAATTTTACCATAGAATTTGGGGGTCAATTTTGCTGGGTATATGATTCATGCTTGGAATGTTTTTTTCAAAGATTTATTTCATCTCATGTCTTCCTGTGTGCATGATTTCTGCATGTAGAAATCAAAGTTTATTCTTAAAATTTTTTTTAAATTAAAAACACTTATTTGGGGGATCTTACAGCTCTTATAATAATCCATACATCAATCGTATCAAGAATATTCAGAAAAACATTTTTTTAAAGAATATTTGTACATATGTTGCCATCATTATTTTCTAAATATTTGTTTTCTAGTTTAAGCCCTGGGTATCAGCTCCTCTTTTTTCCCTCTGTACCCCCCACCCCACCTCGTGTCCCCTTAAGAAATTATACATTATTCAAATTTTATATCTCACACTGACTGCTGTCTCCCTTCCTCCATGGTTTCTTTTGTTCGTCCCGCTGGGGTGTGTGGTGGTGGTCATGTGTCAATCATTATGATTGGATCCCCTTTCTACCCTCCTCTCTTCATCTTCCTCCTACCTTCCTGATATCACTACTTCCATTGCTGTTCCTGGATTCCAGGTGTCCTGAGCCCTTATTATCTTATCTGTACCTGTGTACATGCTCTGATCTAGCTAGCAGTGAAAGGCAGGACTTGGGTCACGATAGAGGGGAGGCGGATGTGTGGGGGGGCGCGGGGGGGAGCCTCAAGGAAGCAGAGGATTATTGTGTGAAGAGCTATACCATGTCCTGGTAGACTCATCCTTCCTTGTCACCCTTCTGTGAGGGGCTATCCCATTGTCTGCAGATGAGTTGTGGGTATCTGTTCTGGCCTGCCTAGTTCTGAACAATATATTTTGTTTGTTTGGGATCATCAGATCCCTATTGCCCAATCCCAATGACATCTCTTGATTGCACAGGTTAGTGTGCTTCCTCCATGTGGGCTTGTCGTTTCTCCATTAGATGGCCCCTTGTGTAACTTCAATCCTTCAAGACCTCAGATGTTATAGCTTGATTTTTTGATAGCCAGAACCACCCGCTTTCTTCACCACATTTGCTATTCGCCCATTTTGTCTTCAGCAATCGTGCCAGGAGGATGAGCATCACAGAATGCCAGGTTGTTAGAACAAAGTGCTCTTGCACAGAGGCAGGACTTGAGCAGAGGTCCAAAGTACATCTACTAACTCAGTGTATTGACATATAAATATATGTACATAGGCCAAAACCTATATTTTTATTAATTAATGTATTTATATTTGTACATACCTATGTTTATACCTCTCTCCATAGCTTTGCTTCCTAGATCTTTCCTCTGTTTCCTTTTACCTTCCTCCTGCCCCATCATCATGCTCGCCCCTCTTCTGCCTTTTTTTAATTCTTCTCAGCTATTGGTTTTCCTTTGTAAGTAATTTTTCATTTTTCCTAAGCTGTTATCAGGATTTTTTTTCTTGTTTTTGGTTTTGGAAAGTTTGATCTTGCTATATTGTGGTGATTTACTTTGCTGATATATCTAGTGTGGGGTTGATTCAGTTTTTTAAATGTATATTTTCTTGTTTTTTTTATGGTACTCAGGAAACTTTTTCTAAAAACTCTGTGACAATTTTTTTTCCTGTGCCTTTTGTCTCCTTTGCCTGTTCTGAAATTCCATATGTACGCTATCCTTCTTGATAGTGTCCCACATAAGACATAGGCTTTATTATGATATTTTGTTTTTTGTTCTTCTTTTTCTGCTAATAAATTAGTATTGAGAGATTTCCTTTACTCTTTCAAGGTATTCCCAACCTAGGAAACCTAAGTATTAACCTTTGAGACTCCTATTTGAAGCTTTTTCATGGTTTTCATTTTTTCAGTTTATTTTTATAGTGATTTCCTGAATGTTTCCACACATCCCCCTCCACCTATGCTTTCGTTTGTAGCTTCTCTGACTTTTATCCAGGTCGCTGAAGGAATCCAAATGCCATGCTTGGGAACTCCTTATCAAGGCATCCCAACACCGTTATTCCTCAGAAGGGTCTTCTGGTTTTGCATTGTGCTCATTTGCTAGCGCCACTCTGTCGTGTTTCTTTGTGTGAATTGAAACTGCCTGTTGTCTCTGAGATATCGTGTTGTTGTTTATGTATCTAACTGAGATTGTATATTGGCTAAGGAGCCCTGGTGGAATACTTGCTTATTCGCTGTGCTAATTGCATGCTCAGCCGTTCGAAACCACCAGTCACTCCAAAGGAGAAATACTGGGCTTTCTATCCAATCAAGAGTTACAGTTCCAGAAATTCACAAGGCAGTTCTACCCTGTCCTACAAGGGCACCATGAGTTGACATCGACTCTATGTCAGTCAGTTTGGGTTGGTTTTCATATGTTTGCTCGATGCCAGGCACTCGCCACTTGTTTCCTGGTGGGTATGGTAGAAACTGTGAGCATTTACTCAGTTCTATGTTTGTTGCCCCTGTAGAAGAGTTGAAGGCAGGCTTAACTGGTGTTGACTGCTACCTCTCAATGATCAGGTGGTACAGGAGTAGAGAGTGGCCCTCACCGAGAGTGGCCTAGCTGAGAGGCAAGAGGTAGAGTTACAGCTGGGCCAGGTGAGAATGACTGCTTTCTTGTCTCCAGTCAATGGCATGCATTTTGACTATCAGCCCACTGTCTAGAGGAAGTGCTGCTTGCACATGTTTACGATGATCTCACAGTGTCAGGCCAGCTGACAATTCACCTGCCTGTTTGCTCTCTGGTTGCTTTTACTCAACTCTTCTCTACCAGCTGGGATGCCATTCACTCCTCTGTCCTTTCTTCTAAAGATCAAGGTCCCAGCATTATCATCCATACCCTTCATTTGAGTTCTTCTGTCTTTGTTGGAGAGTCTGGTTAACCCATTGTCTTTGGTAATCCTGGTTTGGAGTTCCATCAATGGCTTTCCCATACTTCCCTTCAAAATTTAGGGAAAATCTTTTATTTATTGAGTGAAGGTTTGCAATGAAGAAAATATTTATAGACCTTTGACCATTGCCACAGTGAAAATGAGTGTTGGCCAAACCCATCGAAAGTACTCAATTTAGGGGGGAAAACAAACAAACTAGTTCTCTATAACTAGTAATGGATGAATATAAAACACAATGTGCCCAAATAAATGAAACGGTGTGAATTGGCTGCTGCCTCATATTTTAGTTAAATTATATCCCTTTAGCTCCATGACATCTGATTATGCTTGGTAGTTGCATTATTTGATATTTTAAAAGAAATATAGTGGGCTGATATAGTCAATTTCTTGTCGAAATTAACTTGTCTATTCCATATCTACAAAAAGAAAGAAGGAATTCTATTTTCCTGGTTGTAGTCCTTTTGAATTGGGGCCAGGGGAGAATCTGCATAATTAAGAACTATAGGCTGGTTGAACTAAGCAAACACAACAGCCAAACAAGCAAACATATGTCTAAATATTTATTGACCATTTAATAATGAAACCTGGTAGGCCAACTATATCAATTCTTAACAATAATTTTTAAAAATGAATGAATATATGGACCACAAGGCAAGGAACAGATTTTATCAGGTTTTATTCGTATGTAATGAATTTGGATTAATGAGTTCTGGGCTTAAGTGGGAATAGTCCACAACAGCAGCAGAAAAATCCACCCCTATGTGTTGAGCCGATTCCAGCCTATGGTGACCCCATGTGTTACAGAACAAAGCAGCTTCATGAGTGAATTGGTTGGAATCACAGATTGGCTTGGCCCACAGGTAGTACAGCACAAAGTTAAGGCAAAGAACTATCTCAAGGAACAGCATGCTGGTCCTATCACCAGGAAGTAAGAGAGATGGGAGGATGGCCTTGGAAAGCATTTATCTCAGTCTCCTTCCAATCAAGCTTCAACCTGATTAAACCCCACCCGCATGTTCCTATGGAGGCCTACTTGGCCAATAAACATAACCATCACCACATCCTAAGAAAAACAAAGACCAAGTATTGTGAGTATATCCTTTCTTACTAATGTCATTTTCCTGCATTAAACCGTGACTTAAGATGACATCCAAAAAAAGAGAAAGATGGGGCAACTCAGAGTTCCTTTTTCTTTTCTTTCCCAACTCACCAGGTGAGAGGAAGGTAGATTTTGTTGGAGTGATGCACAGCGAGCAAGATGTCAAGTAAACACATCTGTGTTATCATTTTGTGCAGTATTTCTTCAATTCTGAAAAGAATAAAATGAGGGCATTTAAGCAAGCTAGGAAATATGAATGTGTAGATTCAGTAATTGTGCATGCAAGCTAAATGCTCTTATGTTTGAATTTGTAGGAGAAAAATGAGGCTGTACACTTCCCTAAAGATTTATAAAGTAAGGGTTTCTAAGAGTCAGAATTGATTTGATGGAAGTGGATTAGAATATATATGTTTAGAACTGGCACTGCATGTTGAAAAGATGACTAATAAGATCCATACTAATTGTTTAAATCTTTTATGTTAAATTTACTTAGAATATCATTAAGCAGCCAATAAAAAGTACCGGGACACATTGAGAGCGAAACTGCAAAAGACTGAAAGAGAGAAGCTTGATGTCTTAGTACCACCTTTCATGGGACCTTTTCCTGAATTTTAGGCCATGGAGCTTGGATTTTTATTTTGCTTTGGTGGGAAAGGTGGGCTAGGTGGTTTGAGAATTATACCGAAGGTGTAAACTGGCTGCTAGGAATGATGAAATTACACAAGATAAAAGAGTTGCTGTGGGAAATTGACTAAAAAATTTGATCAGGGCTGCCTAATATGATTTTACATCCTTGTTGTCTGTCATGCTGTAGATTTAGCCGCTGCTATAAAAATTCACCATGATTGAGTTGATTCTGACTCATAGCATCCTTATAGGACAGAGTAGAAATGCCCCTGTGAGTTCCCAAGGCTATAACTCTATATAGGAGTAGAAAATCCTCTCTTTCTCCAATGGATATGCTGGTGGTCTCACTGTTGATGTTGCTGTGAGCAGCCCATTGCATAATGGTGGAAATTTGCATACCTGGTCACTAACCAAAAGGTTGATGGTTTGAACCCATTCCGTGATGCTGCAGAAGATAGACCTCTAGTCGGTTGCCATAAAGATTGCACCCTAAGGACAGAGTTCTACTGTAAGGCACAGAGTCAACATGAATCAGAACCAACTCAAGGATCACCAGGTGGGATGGGATGTGTACTGGCTTCTGGGAACAGGTGTGATTCCTTCAGCTATTCTCCACAGCCTGTGTCTGCTTGGATCAGTTGAATGGTTAAAATGAAGGAGACCCTCCTCTATTTGAAGATGAGTATAAGGTAGAAGCGGACGTGGCATCAGTAAAAGACCCACATCTGAGTATTGGAAGTTCATGCCATTCATGCAGTCTTTGAACGATTAGCAGTGAACACTGCAAGTATGGACTAGAAGCAGATGGAGGGCGAAGGGAAGGGGAGTTGTCTCAGAGGCTGAAACAGAAGTGTTAACAGGGCTCAGTTTCACCTGAGCCCTAGAAGCTTGGGGCATGAATGTAAGGACCTATACATTAAAATCCTAACATTAAGAAGCAGAACACACCAAAACCCCCACCACGGAGTTATTTCTGGCTCAAATCAGTTTTCTATGACAGAGCAGAACTTCTCCTTCAGGCTTCCAAGACTGCAAATCCTTATAGGAGCAAACAGCCTCCTTTTTTCCCACAGAGTGGCTGGTGGGTTTAATCTGCTGACCTTGTAGTTAGCAGCTCAACAAGGGCCCAATGCTGCCATTGGGACTCCTTACGTTCTAAAGAAAAGTGATATCATACCTCCTAGACTTTTTAAGAGGAGATTATCACTCCCCAAATAAACAGATTCCAAGACCCTTAGTTTACCACTCACCAAAACTGGTGCCTTAGCACTCAACACATCCTGTAATCATAAGCAAAATCACAAATCTTTCCTCCTTTTGACTGTGTATTTCCACACCTGGCAAGCCATGCTACTTCGTATATACGGATAACTCCAGGAAGATAAAGAGCAAATTCTTTTCAAAAATAACTGTAGTTTCAACACTCCCTAGCAATAGCTATTCAATCTCTCCTCTGCCCTCCATCCCCCTCCCTCATCACCCTTGTAACGAGATTACTCTAGACACCCTAACTTCTTTTGGAAATAGAGCCTGCCCCTTCCAAATGCCATGCAATCCACTTATGTGATTGGCCTTTGCAAATATGCTTGAGTCTGATACTCTGCTGGTCGGCCCAGCTCACTAGTTACACCTTCCACAGCACCTCCACTGGATGCCCTTGCCCTCTCTTCCTTCCTCTGCCCTTCTGCCATCCGCTCTATTCTCATTGGAATGTTCTCCACCCAGACATGGACACAATGGATTCTGATGACATGGCTATTATCCTATCATCTTAGAAAGGAAAACTCCCTTTCCTCTGAGAGCATACTTTGGCCCACTACATAAAATTAATTGATAGTATCTCACATAAATTATGATTGTTACTATTTATTAGAATCTGCTCAAACTCCTCGGATTATTTAATTCTGTATTTATCAGTTTGCTTGTTTATTTATAAATAATGGAATGACTACCAGAGCCCAGGCAGTATGTGAGAATATAAAAAAACATTAAGACAAAATTATTGTTCGCAAAGAAATGACAGCCCAGTGCTACCGGGAAATAAGTCAACGGAGCTTCACAGAAGAGTGGGCTCAGATAAATGCTACAAAGTGTACATCATTTCCAATGTTGAAGTCAAATTTCATCAAGAGAGAGGCCATTAACAGTGATTCCATTTCCCCCCACTTCGGGATGTAAACACATCTATACGTTTTGCACGCTCCACAGCAAATATCCAGTACAATTATGCATAAACCAACCAAAGTAACCTGGTTTCTGCCTTTAAGAAAAAGGGAAAAGAAAAAACCTAAACGTTTAAGGGACAAGCAGCCCTACCGTGTTGGGGAAAGCACCATCGCGTCATCACCGAGTGCGGGTCAGAGTGCAAGACGATTTTCTTAAAAGGGGATTAGAAATAAAATGGAGCACTCGAGCACTTACGGTAATTAAATTTTCTCCAGTAGGCCGTGGGCTCATTACTACTGTACGAGACAGCCCATTCAGTCAATGGAAAGCTTTAATTGTTAGAACATCCTTCTCCCCTATAATGAATTAAAATCAATTCTCTATAATTTCCCCCACTGAAACCACGCCTGCCCTCTGGGGTTCTCAGAATCATTCGAATCCATCTTCCATATGGCATCCTTTTAAGTGGTTTGCCGTGGCTGCTGTTTCTCCACTTTGTCTTCTTTGTCCAGACGCCCAGCCACCATTCCCGAAACCATTCTATCTGCATCATGATCAAACAGGAGCTTACTTCCAAGTACTTAACCTCACAGTGCCCTTCTGGAAACTCTTCTGTGTTCTCTATCTCTGTTCTGGTAGCTCAGAGTTAGTGGGGATTTATGGCAAGGTTGTTGGCGATTGCTACTGTGATCATATTCACAGCAGAACGAAGCCTTCCCTGTTCTGCAGCACACTCACCATTGCCAGCATGTCTGAGTCCATCCTTGAAGCAAAGACACCACTCCATCTCACCACAGGTCTCTCTCGCTCTCACCGGCCCTCTACTCCTGTGAACATGATGTTCTCCCCCAGGCAATGATCCTCCTGATGACTGAGCTAACGTGAGGGAGACATGCAATATTCTCTTGATCAGGTAAATTATTAAAGGAGCGCTGGTGACTTTACATGCTAGGCTTTGGGGTACTGACTACAGAGTCAGTCGTTCAAACCCACCAGCCACTCTGGGTAGGAAAGACGACTCTGCTCTGATGCACATGATTGTATGGTATTGGAAACCCTACAAGGCAGGTACATAAGCAAATGAGGTACAGAAAGCTGATGGTGCCTGGTTATCAAAAATATAGCGTCTGGGTCTTAAAGGCTTGAAGATAAACAGGCAGTCATCTAGCTGAGAAACAACAAAGCCCATATGGAAGAAGCACACCAGCCTACCCCGACACAATCGCTGAAGACAAAGTGGGTGCAATACTAAATGCGGAGAAGAAGGCTGATCGTGCCTGACTATCAAAAGATATAGAGTCTGGGGTCTTAAAGACTTGAAGATAAACAGGCGGCCATCTAGCTCAGAAGCAACAAAGCCCACATGGAAGAAGCACACCAGCTGGCGTGATCAAGGGGTCTCGAAGGAATCAGTTATCAGGCATCAAAGAACAAAAAATCATATCATTGTGAATGGGGGCGAGTGCAGAGTGGGGACCCAAAGCCCACCTGTAGGCAACTGGACATCCTCTTATAGAGGGGTTGCGGGGAGGAGAAGGGCCAGTCAGGGTGCAGTGTAGCAATGATGAAACATACAACTTTCCTCTAGTTCTTAAATGCTTACTCTCCCTCCCTCCTCTCCCTCCCCACTATCATGATTCCAATTCTACCTTACAAACCTGACTGGACTGAAAGATGTACACTGGTACAGATAGGAAGTGGAAACACAGGGAATCCAGGGCAGATGAACCCCTCAGGGCCAGTGGTGAGAGTGGCGATACCGGGAGGGTGGAGAGAAGGTGAGGGAGAAAGAGGGAACAGATTACAAGGATCTACATATAACCTCCTCCCTGGGAGGTGGAGAGCAGGGAAGTGGGTGAAGGGGGACTTCGGACGGTGTCAGATATGACAAAATAATAATAATTTATAAATTATCAAGGGTTCATGGGGAAGGGGGAGCAGGGAGGGAGCGTAAAAATGAGGAGCAGATACTAAGGGCTCGATTGGAAAGCAAATGTTTTGAAAATGATGAGGGAAACAAATGTACAGGAGTGCTGGACACAATGGATGGAAGTGTGGATTGTGATAAGAGTTGTACGAGCACCCAATGAAATGATTTCATAAAAAAAATTTTTTTTAAGCCTGCTGCAAGTTGGAATCGACTTAATGGCAATGGGTTTGTTTGTCTGTCTGCCTGTCTGTCTGTTTTTAAATCTGTGCAGATGAAGGAACCTAGTGGCACAGTGGGCTCGGCATTGGACTGCAACCTAAAAGTAAGCAGTTCAAACCCACCAGCTTCTCTGTGGGAGAAAAACAAGGCCTCCTGCTTATATAAACATTACAGCTTCAGACCCCCGACGTAGCAGCTCCACTCTGTCCCCTAGGACTACTGACGAAGTAATGACTCACTGGTGATGGATTTGGGGCTATTGCATGCTATTTAATCTATTTTTCAACTTCCATTCAAATACAAAATAATTTGCCCCCAATATGTCTTCTTTTAAATTTTACCTATCTATGTCATGATCCCAAAGTTTTCATTGGCTAATTTTCATATGTAAATTGCTCAGCTTTTTCTTCCTAGCCAGTTTCAGTCTAAAAGTTCCACTGAAACCATTATACTGTGGGTGACATGACACTTCTGGCATTTGAAATACTGGTGGTGTAACTCACAACATCATAACAACACACATGGACCAGAAACTGACACACAAATGGTGAATAGCTACGTTATTGAAGTCAACGAAGGGCTGGGGGGTAGATGGGGGGTCACATCTGACCTCCTCCGGCTTCCCTGCCAAGAGGCAGGGGTCAAACACACCTTCTCCCTTTGTCCTTCTTTACTATTCTAATAAGAGCCATTCCTCCCGTGGCACTCTATTGTATGCTGTGTTTGAAAAGTCATTGCAAGGGGCACACAGAACTCACAGACAGTACTCACAGTTAAGAGGAATTTCCTAATAGTGAGTTAATAGGTTCATATAAGACAGGATCAGTAAACAGTAAGGATAAAGCTCTTGATTCTCAGCAACATCTCTCCTCAACCAGCAACAAAGCCTCTCTCTGGTCCTCAGTCTCTCCGCCTCTGGGGCCAAAAGGTGGTCACCTGCCAGTTGCTCTGTGTCACCAACCCATAATATCAGGCCAGATGAGGGGAATGTGGCCCGTAGCCCCACCACTGGTCCACTGAGCCCCTCAAGCCACACTCTCTGGTGCTTCTGGTCTTGGAGGCCCCACCACGTCAGATCTCAGAAGTGCTCTTCCAATGGTCCTGGGCTTTTGTGGTAGTTACATAAGTTCATGTCAACTTGAAGATATGTAAAAATGTAGGGGTGGAATCAGCTCACAGCCTGGCAATCAGGTCACAGCCTAATGGTGACTCCTGGTGGGTGTGGCCTTTTCATAAGGAGAGTCTTGGGAACCTCCCCTCTCTCTGCCTTCATCTTCCTGCTGGCTGACCCTGCTGTCTGCCAGAGCCACCACCACTGGGTCCACATGACTTTTACCCACCGACCTGTGATCTTCCTGCATTCTGTATCATTGCATGGGCTGTGTGAGTCTGAAGAGGGACTTACGGACTAGTATCGGACTTATGGATTTGAGTTGGACTGGACTGGGATGGTTCCTTGATATACAATCACTCCTTGATATAAAGATCTTTTTTTTATCCATATAGGAGTGTCCCTGGATTTTATTCTCTAGTCTACCCAGCATAACTGAGATTTCTTTCTGTGTCCCAGATGGCTCTTATACACCAAGGAATGGCTTTGAGGGAGGCTTGGTTTTTGTCTTTTAGCTGACTAGACCCACAAAGAAAAGGAAGGCTGGTGTCTTAAGTCATACCCTCACGCCACTCCCCACTATCATGATCCCAATTCTACCTTACAAATCCAGCTAGACCAGAGGATGTACACTGGTACAGATAGGAACTGGAAA
>NW_022107431.1:4362124-4368982 GCF_000313985.2 Echinops telfairi
AAGGGTCCACGAGGGAGGGGGCAGTGGGGAGGGAAGGGGAAAATGAGGAGCTGATACCAAGGGCTCAAGTAGAAAGCAAATGTTTTGAGAATGATGAGGGAAACAAATGTACAAAGGTGCTTGACACAATGGATATATGTATGGATTGTGATAAGAGTTGCACAAGCCCCCAATAAAATGATAATTAAAACAAGATTTGCCCAAGGAAACAATGAGTGTGACTTGGTTCACATCCTTTCCAGAGATCAGGACTGAATCCTACCTTAATCGTGTAACAGAGCACTCACCTCCAAAGCAGGATCATAGGCACCAGCATCGAGTCTAAAATTAAAGTACATCACTAAGGGATGATGACTGGATGGGAAATGTTAATGATTACCTCTCAGTTACGGTGGGTACTGCTCAAGAGGCTATTAAATCAGGTCGGATGCCCAGTGACCCTATATTTCGATAGAGATAACCACTGCTCAGCCCCACGTCAGCCTCAATATATAGCCATGGCAGCTATCCATCCTGTGGACGTTCTCCCTTTTCTTTGCTCCTCCTCTACTTTACCAAACATAGCATCAGTCTCCAGAGACTGGTCTCTCCGAATAAAATACCCAAAGTACATGTGGGAAAATCTTGCTTCTTCCAAGACAGATGTGGTTTTGTTCTGGCAGTCTATTACTTTGAATGTTCTTCTCCAGCACCATAACGCAGATGCATCGATTCTTCTTTGGGCTTCCTCTTTTAATGTCCAACTCTCACCTGCACATGAGGCAAATTAAAATACCATGGTCTGGGTCAGGGGCACCTTAGGCCTCAATGTAACATCCTTACTCTTCGATGCTTTAAAGATATTTTGTACAGCAAAACTGCCAAAGTAATATGTTGTTTAATTGTTTGACTGTTGCTTCCATGAGCATTAACTGTGGACCCAGGCAAGATTAAATTCTTGACACTTTCAAAACCCTTTTTTCCATGTACCAAGATGCAACAGAAGACAAATTTATGAATTCTTTTTAGACATAACCAAACTCCTTGAAGGAATTAGTTGCTGGGCCTGAGGGGGTCAGGAGCACCGTCTTAGGAGACATTAAAAGTCTAGTGGTCTGACATAGTTCAAGACGACAATATTCTACCTTGTACTTGAGTGGGCATGAGCAGCCATCTAATGTACAACCATTTGTCTCTCTCCATCCTGAGCAAAGGAGAACGATGAAAAATGAAAGACACATGGAAACAATGGACTAATGTCCCACGCACACATCCGTCTCCACGGCACCGTGCCACCTGTACCAAATCCTCTCAAAGGGATCACAATAAAAGGTACTGGATCGAGTGAGATGGAAAATGAGGACGGAATCTCATAATCATAAAGGAGACTAGACTTTCCGGTTGGGTAGAGACAGGTGGGTACCCCAAGACTATGGCCCTAGTCAACCTTCAGGTCTAGACTGGGACTCACTTCTGTGATCAAATAATCAGTCATTTACCAGGGAAAGGGAACCATCTACCCCAGGGCAGAGTTGAGAGGGTTAGGAAAGGAGAAATGGAAACAGGAAGTACGGGGAGGTAGCAGGATAGCGAGTACATTGAGGGGATTGCAAAACAGGAGTTGAAACAGAATGTGTATCAATTATTGAATATAAGACTGATCATCTGCTCTGTTAGCTGTAACAGGGGTCACAAGAAAGAGGGTTCTAAAGGGTTAACACTTCCTGAAGAAAAAGATGAAGTCATAACTTAAAAATTTTGCCCCACTGCCCAAAACAAAGTGTGTCCATCGCTATTATCATGTAATATTCATGTTAGATATGACAATCTATACACAGAATCTGTACTGAAATTTTTTTAAAATCTCAAATTGAACTAAAATTCACAGAAAAATGTTTGATATCTGTTTGAAGACTAAGATATGCTTGACCCAAGTCATATTATAGAATAGCTTGGGTCAGCATATCTTAGTCTTCAAATTATTGAGGTAATGCCCTCTCCCTCCACTTCAAAAACTCCCTAACCTCAATTCTAATAAAATTCATGGAAACCCTATTGGACAGAGTAGAACTGCTCGCAAGGGTGTGTGAGACTGTACATCTTTCCAAGAATGTCTCATCTTTCTCCCATAGTGCCACAGGTAGGTTCGAACTGCTGACCTTGCAGTTAGCTACCCAATGTGTAGGCCACTACCACAGCGAGGGCTGCTTTCTCACTGAGGTTAGCATGACCAAAAAAATCTGTAAAAGGTCGTTCTTTCCTGTTACTACTTACTCATATCTCTTCCCCTCTGGTTTTGTAGTTTTTAAAAGGTATGAATACAATCTACGTTTACCCTACAAAATTAATTGTTTTATATGTAATCCACTTTTCCACATTCTTGAGCTCCTTGAGAATGCTGATACGGACACCTAACCCATTCATGTTGGACTCACAGACTCTACGTCTCCATGCAAGAACGTGAGAGCTTCCCATCAGATGAGCGGCTTAGCAGAAATCTCCCTGTGTGCCTGTGAGACCTGGAGAAGTCCGATGCATATGAACCTCTTCCTCTTCTGTCCACCAGGATCTCACTAAGCCCATCCCTATGGTTGCCCTCATTGCCTTCGCTTCTTCCCTCTGCCAGTTCCTCACTCGTGTTGACTGCCAACCATCCCGACACTCAAAAGACCCCATTCCAAGACCCCAAACTAGGGCTCTGATCTGTTTTTTTTTTTTTTTTTAATGGCAACCTCATAACGGGTATCACTATGAGTATAACTATGCTCCACTGGGCTTTCTTATTTATTTATTAACTTTCTATTTTGAATTGGTTGAAGGTTTACAGAGAAAAACAGCAGTTTTACCTTCAACCACTCATACATATGTTGTTTCATCTCATTCTTTGAAATCCCTTCCATGTACCATCACGAACTCCATTTCCACCCTGTTCCTCTTTCTTTCCTAACTCAACTAAATATTGTACATGGGTAAGGCTGCCTTGTTTTTCTCAAATGGTTCATGCTTCCAAGATATATATACCCCTCTGGTGTTAGTGTGCCCCTTCTTGGTCTGTCCACTGTTTGGTGGAACATTGAGCCTCAGGGGTTAATTGAGTTCCAGATTGGAAGGGCCCGTTGCGGGGTTCCACCAATCTAGTCAACCAGTAAACCCAGTCTCTTTCATGGTTGTGAGTTCTATTCCATCTCTTCTGCTCTATCTAGGACCTTCTAAAGTGATCCTGGCTTTTCCGGTCTCAGAGACTCTTCTGATCTACTGGTCTCTCCTGGTCACCATCTAGCTCTTCTGCTCTTAGAGGCCCAGAGACTACTGCTCGTATGGTCCATTGGTCCAGATATATTTGGAACGAAGGTAAGTAGCCACGCACAGAGATTCTCCGTTATAGCTATCATTATCTGCTGGCATCCTCCCACTCTCTCTCCCCCGCTACTTCAGACCAGAGGGGGGGGGGGCACCTACACAAAGACCCTTGTTTTGCAGGATGCTGCATAAAACAGTTTCCTTCTTGCCTGTA
This sequence comes from Echinops telfairi, assembly GCF_000313985.2. NCBI lineage: Eukaryota > Metazoa > Chordata > Mammalia > Afrosoricida > Tenrecidae > Echinops > Echinops telfairi. The sequence continues at coordinate 4,365,618 of NW_022107431.1, forward strand.
GCACTTGCTGCCTCCCAATGTCTTCCTATGAATGATTTCCTCTTTCTTAGACCGATGTCACATTGAAGTGGGAAGAAACAAGCTTTGTGGCCAGAAATCCTTTGGGTTGAATTCCAGTTCTGCTCATTGTGATGTAGGCATGCTACCTACACCGCTAAGCTTCAGGTTCCTCAGCTGTAAAATGATGATGGTGTCTGTCTCATAGGATTATTGTGATGGTTAAAGACAGTTTGTCAAAAGGATCTCCAATGGGTGAGTATCTGTTCTTTCACGTGGCAACATGAGTACCTGTGGCGTTAGTAGCAGTAATACTTGTGACTACTGGTAAAAGTATTGTGTTGGCAGTCATAGTTCACAGGACCAACCCATTGTGACGCTTCAGTTCCAGGCTTCCCACTCATTTTTCACACCCGTGTGTCTCATGTCTCTCTCTTACTTTCAGTCCCAGATGTGGAGCATGAGACAGAAGTACTATTTTACCTTCAAGTTACCTTAGTTGTATCACCTGTACAGATGTGTGAATTAATTAAAAGGAAATAAAAAGTCTTATGCTTGTTTTCCGTGAGAAGCCTACAAATCTGCTGGACCACATGGAAAACACTCATGTCTTTCCTAAATGAAAAATGATAAGTGCAGGTCAAATCTGGGGACTATCTTCAGAGCCCTGAAGGTACCACATACTGAAAAGCTCCGCAGAGGCACCCTGGTTCCTTCCCTGCAGGCCTTTCCTCGGTAAACGGGGTTCTTGTCTCTGCCGATGGCTGAGCACACGTGGCTCCATGTCTTTGTCTTCTGCTCTGAACCTCTCACACCTGATGATGTGTGCCCGCCAGTCTCCTGTTCAAGGTCGTGATGCCCCCAGGCAGATCAGAGGAAGTATCATTTTGTGGCAGTCCCTAGCATCAGGCCTGACATTTCTGGATGGTGCAGAAGCTGAAGGACTTGGTGACAAACCAGAGGGTGGGCACTCTGATTCCCCCAGAGGTGCCATGGGGGAGAATCAACCACTGAAAACCCTGTGGAGCACAATTGTACTTGGCATTGACCCGGTGGCAGCTGATGGTGGTGGTGGTAGCTAACACAGTACCTGGCACAGAGCAAACAAACACATCTGTGCACACAAGCATGGTGCTAATGACAGAGTGAGAGCCAGTGTACCAGGGATAGGTAAATTTTTAAAAGAAATCAATACCTCTCAGCATATTGGCAGCATAAATTTGCCCGCTACTTCAAGTGTAATAGTGATGCCAATAATAATATTAGCACATGTAATATTGATTGTGCTTTGCATGCATCAGCTCCTTTGGTCGGTATAGCATCCTGGTGAGCAGGAGTGTGATTGCAATGGGCAGATGAGGAACAGGAGCTGAGGGAACCAGGGGTAGCACAGCCTCCTGGTGTTCAGGCTGATGTCTGAGTTCACATCTTCTGACTCCCAAAGCTCGGACCAAACAGAACAGGTGGAAGTAAAATTCCAAATCACTCCTGGAGTCCATTCCAACTCAGGGTGACCCTCTATCAAGTTTCTAAACTTTTATGACTCGGTGCATTTGAATGGTAATGCTGGAGGAGAATACTGAAGGTCCCATGGACTGCTCAAAGGACAAACCCATCAGTCTTGGAAAAAGTACAGCCAGAGTGCTCTTTAGAGGCAAAGATGGCGGGACTTTGTCTTACACACTTTGGACATGTTGTCAAGTGGGACCAGTTCCTGGAGAAGGGCATCATGTTTGGTAAACAGAAGGGCAGCAAACAAGGAGGGAGGCCCTAAGGAAGATGGCTGGACACAGTGGCTGCAGCCACGGCTTCCAGCAAAGGAGCCATCGGCAGGGTGGCGCGGGCACCACAGTGCTTCCTTTTGTTGTGCACAGGGGCACAGTGGGTTGCAACTGACTTGCTGGTACCTAACAACAACATTTTTCCTGGGGGCAGGTAGCCTTCTGTGCCTCCTGTGGAACAACCAGTGAATTTGAACCACCAACCTTTAGATCCAGAGTCCAATGTCTACCTCAAAGCCTCACCGGGCTCCTTAAACCAAAACATCCGATCTCACAGTCTCATAGGTAGCAGCCCAACACATAACCCACGCCGCCGCCGCCGGGCTGCTTAGCTTGCCCAAGGGGCCCTCCCTTTCCACGGTGATATTAACACAGAAGGTCCCTCTGTGGCTTAGATGGTTGACTTTGCTTCTCTCCTCCCCGTGTGTATCACAGCCACCCCTTAGATAAGAACTTGGGACCTTCTTCTTCCTTGCTGTTCTGGGCCTCTTCCATCTTGTATATTTTCCACCTCAGACAGGGTGTGGTCTGAGCAATTTCTGATCACTCATTTTAGTTGAAGATGGCTGAGTCTCCCTTCTCTAACGAGGCTCTACCTTAGCAGGATCAAGCTTTAACACGTTTCAAGGCACGTCCTCAAATGCCGTGAACAGCTGCCTGATCCGTGAACAACAGAGGATGGAAAGACTGCGGGATTGGGAAGTCTTTGCTAAGCATCAGTACAAAGGCATGTCAAAGGGTCATCGCAGCCTTTGAAGGTGTCCGGGTGACATAGTGGGTCGCGTGTTGAGCCGCTAACCACAAAATGAGCACTGGAACCCATCGGTCTTCCAAGAGAGAACGACGAGGCGGTCTGCTCCGGGAAAGATCTGCGGCCTCAGAAACCCCACAGAGGTCGCTTTGTGCTGCTATGGCCTTGGTGGTGGTGAGTTTGGGTTTGTGCTTGACCATTGGACTTGGGGCTTTGGTCTCTATTTAGGATCTCTCTGTGGAAAAAGATGGGAGACTGAATAGCCCGAGTAGGAAAGCTCCAGAACGATGCTCTATTCTTAGCAGAAACATGGGCTCACCAGGGGGAAGAGAAGGAGAGGGGGGACTTGAACAAGAGAGGATTGAACAGAGCACAAAGTTGAAGTCCGTCTGGCCTTTGTAGTAAAGGAAGATCCAGGTACTCTGTCCAGACAGACAGACAGTCACAGGCTGTGTAGATGGGGCAGATCCACACATCTATCTTACTAGACTCAGCTGTCAGTAAACAACGGCACAAGAAAACTAGGCCAAGACTTTGTTTGCAGAAGGAACAACAAGACTATTTGACCGTTTGCTTTGTTTTCTGGCCTAGGGATGGAAGTCGTGTTCTCACAAGTTAAAATGTAGGCAAATGTCTCTCTGGATACCAATAGGAATGAGAAAATAACAGAAAAGCTTCAAGGCTTAAAAAGCAGACTTTGCAGAAGCATGAAAAAAAAATCAAACATGATGTTTTTTGTTTTTACCCCTATCTCCTTAATTTAGAAGACTGTAGCGTAATATGTTCACTGTGCAGAATCAAACACATGGAACATACTAATCATGGATGCCGGGGGG